>NC_133878.1:192788-254943 GCF_044706935.1 Curcuma longa | reverse complement strand
CATCCTAAAATGTAAGTACAAAAGTAAAGCACTAAATTAATATATCGACAGAAGAATATGGATGCATAGATTTCGTTGCGCTCCTGAGGTGTGAATGATAAGCATGTTGTATATATGAATAAAGAGAGGTTACGCAGATCATTAGAAATTTTGCGTTAAATAACAACCTCTTACCATGGAAGGAAGCATGATTGGGTTATCATAAAGGGAAAGGGTGGTAAAAACAGTATTAGAGTCGTCAGATGAGGTAGTGCTGAATTTTTTCGATAAAACTTTGGGTGAAGAAGAGGTCTCGGATGGCACTCAAGTATGGGAAGACCCTTGTGGCTCCGCAGGCTCATATCTCCTTCTACAAGTCACTCCTTATAGGGTAACCTAGGCCTCCACATCAACTTAGCAAAATATCACAGACCAAAAGTGATAGCAGTGAGAGTTGGACATGGGCCATGATGTAAGACAAGAAAGAATTGTAATTCTATGGATGTGGCAGTCCAATTAGGGAGTAGGTTGCCACAAATTAAATTATCTGAAGTCATAGGCAAATAGTGTGAAGTAGGTCCATCAGCCGAGTTCGTGCAAATGTGGCTAATAGACCTAGACACCTCGGAATAACATGGGACCTAGTCTATTTGGATTTCTACAAACTTGCAACCAATAAAAAGGGTTCAGTTTTCAAAACATAGATATGGTGTCAAGTATTAGTTCTAAGCAATGTGAAGTTAGTTATGATCGCGTGTTATTTAGCACAGAGTCTAAAACAAGATAAAAGTTTTTAGGCAAGATGGTATTGATTTACACTAACAGTTTTCACTAATCAGCGCCACCATGCCAATTTTGACATTATGATTTCTATTTGGCTAGGCAATTAAGTTATTTTTTGACGATTCAGTATACACTTATCATATCATTGAAAACACCATCTATTACACAACCACTACTATATATATTACATGTTGGTGCAATCTACCTCCAGGATTTCGATGTTTGACAATGTACCTAGGTCTAATTAGTTTGACTAAGGGTTGATCCAAACAGGTCTAATATTTAGATGTGAGTGAAGTCTAGTCAAGTCAAAGTTGACCAGATAACTAGCAAGGGAAGTCCTAACTGAAGGTTAGGCAAAAGAAAAAATCCTAACTAGAGGTTAGGCAAGGCAAGTCCTAGTTGGAGGTTAGACAAGGCAAGTCCTAATTAGAGGTTAGGCAAGAAAGTCTTAGCGGGATCGGTGACACCAGGCAGGAAAGTCTAAGCAATTTAGTAGACCAGACATTTAACAAGTTGATGGGTCAACGAGGATCGGACATTGAAAGGAAAGCTGGCGGTTGAGTAATCGAGGCCAAGAAAAAGTCTAAGTAGGTCAAAAGTGACCGAATGCTTGACTATGAGAAGTCTATAGAGTGACTACTCCTAACTGAAGGTTAGGCAAGGGAATGTCCAAGCAGGTCCGAAGGATTGGATGTTTGGTGGGTGGGAAGTCTACCGAGTGATTAATCCTAACTGTAGGTTAGGCAAGGGTAAGTCCAAGCAGGTTAAGGGTGACCAAATGCTTGATAAAAAAAATCCTGGGGGGAGTAACCTTTAGATGGAGAAGCCTAGTAGGTTAGACTTACAAGGTAAGACTTATATAAGCCTAGTAGATAAGACATACTACAATTAAGGCTTAGGTTGTTTTCTTATTTATTGTATGTGTGTCTTGCAAGAACTTAGAGCTAGAAGCAAGACTAAGGAAGTAAACAAAAGCCAACAGACGTAACCAAACCAAGCTTGGAGGGAACTAGAGTAACTCGGGGTGAACCGAGTCAAACTAGATTTAGGGGCTTGGATTATGTTCTAGTGCTCGGATGGTTCAAGCGCCTGGACTAGGATATGAATCAACTAGATAAAGACCGGTGGAGTTGAACTAGATTGGATGGAGCAGGGGCACCCGGAAAGAGATTCGGGCACCCGAATAGGCCTTTATAAGGCCCCTCAACCAACAACTTGAAGATCATCAATTCACTTCTCCTCTTAGATTCGATTGTGCTCATGAATGCAATCGAAGCTCTGCTCATGCGCTTAGGAGCTTATGGACCGACCAATGACAAATGAGTTTGTTTGCATTTAGTAACAAGTTGTTTGTATTCAAATTTCATATCATTGTGCTTATTCTGAATTGTAAGATAGGTTTCTCAGCCTCCAAAAAACTTTCAAAAAGGAAACTGTTAATGGACGGGTCGTCTCTCGTACATAGGTCTTGGAGTACCAACCCTAGGAGGTTGGAAACCAAGTAAATCCCATCGTATTTTTGTGTTTTGTTTATTTAATTCTTGTGTAAGTTTTCTTTGATAGAATCTAACACATGAACGAAAGATGAAATCGCACGAAAAGAATGAGTGAGATTCACCCTTCTCTCTTGCACGCAACGGTCTTATAATTGGTGTCAGAGCCGGTCGACTCTCGATCAGACTAACCACCATGGGAGCAAGAAGACAAAGATGGAGGGGGAGCAAGCTAATAATTTAAATATTTATTATTTATTTTAAATTACATATAATATACTTCAAGTGCAAAGAGAGAGGACATTACAAAAATCAGTGTCCTACTCGTAAGATTCGGATGACACCATCAGTGGCAACGGAGCAATTAACGTCAAGAGCCCGGAGGAGCAAAGAACACATCATATGCTTCAAGTGTCAGATATCCGGACACTAAAAGAACAAATGCCCGGAGAAGAAGACAGCGAAAAAATCAAAATCAGGGGATGCGAAAAATGTTAATATATGTATTTATGAAAAAACCTTATGCATGGTAAATTAGGTTTTCCTTATATTAAATTTCGTAAGTAAAATGCTAGTTCAAGTTTCAATAATTCAATTAATATTAACTTGAAAATTTCAATTAATAATTTTGATAATTCAAAAATAATTAATTTGAAAAATTCAAAACCAAAAATTAATTTAATTAACAAAAATATTAATTTAGCAAATTCAAATTTAGATAAGTTGGAAAATTTAAAATTAAAAATTAAGTTAATTAATAAAAATATTAATTTGATAAATTCTAATTTAGATAATTTAAAAAATTTAGAATTAAAAAATAAATTAATTAATATTAATTTAACTAATTCAATAAATTTAATATTGATAATTTAATTAATAAATTAAAATTAAATAATAATTTAACAAAGTTAAATTTAAAAAATTCAATCATAAATAATTTAAACTTAATTAATTTTGATAATAAGATTAATCTAGATATAAATCAAATTAATAAAATTTTAAATAAAATCTTTAACTCATTCAACCAAGATAACAATAATTTAAAAAGTTCAAATATAATTAATTTAATTAATCTAAAATTAGTTAATAATTTAATTAACTAAGATAAAATTAATAAAATAATTTTACGTCAGGGAAGTTTAGTCAAGGTAATCAAGTGGGGTAAGATCCTTACCTTACTTAGTCTGTTTAGCTAAGTGGAATTAACTGAAACTACCTTGTCATATCCTAAATTAGTTAGATCAGAATTTTTTAAGACGTAGATTAAGTGTATAATTTCTTTAAAAGGTTTTATTTAAGGAAATGGTCGTTGTTCCAATAATTAAGAAGGTCCTTGCCTCGCCACGACCTAGAAACTAATTTTTTAAATATGCACTTAACTCACTGGTCGTTAAACTTAAATCTAAATAATGTCAAATATTCATTAGAACTCAAATTAAATTAATAAAGATAAAATTGATGAAATATCTCATAAAATTCATAAGTCAATCCTTATATGCTATGTACTGAAATACTTAGAATAGGTGAGATGATAAAGACTATTAAATTAAAAAGTTTTAAAAATATTTTTAAAATATATAAAACTATTTTTAAAATTATTTTTAAACATTTAATATTTATTTAAAATTTATGCTTGTTGGGTGTACTTATACTATAAAATTTTCAAAAATCTGTATATGTTTGAAAATTGATTGATCAATACTTAGACACAAAACCTCTAAGTCAACACTACTTCTAGAATCCTAAGACACATAGGCATTCCTTGTAGTCAACAAGGATGTCCTAAAGGAGTATCTAGTTAAGGGAAGGTCCTTTTTGAAAGATCTTATTTTGAAAAGATCTTTTTAAAAATTAATTTCAAAAATTCCTTTAAAAGAATTACTTGAAAATCTTTTGAAAAATTTAATTTAAAAACTTATATTTTGAAAAATGTAGTTAATTATTCTTTTGATTTTGTCAGCCCCTAAAACATATAGGGAGTTTGCTTTGTGATTAATAATGAGTCCTAAGGAAGTGTTAGATTAAGGGGAGGTCTAAATTAAAAGATCAAACATATTTTGAAAACTAATTTTTATAAATCTTTGAAAAATTCTTTGAAAATACATATCAAAATTACTTTCAAAATAATTTTAAAATCAATCTTTTGATTTGGGTCAAATCCTGAGACACATAAGGAGTTTGTCTTGTGATTAACAAGGAGTCTTAAGGAAGTGTCGGATTAATGGAGAAATCTTGATTGAAGAATAACAAATATTTTTTCAAAATATCTACTTTGAAAATCTTTGAAAAACACTTTTAAACTTCATTTTGAAAATCCTTTGAAATTTTTTTTTTGAAAACGGTCATTGAAAATTATTTTACAAAATTAATTTTGCAATCTACTATAGTCTTTTAAAAAAGGGTTAGACTAAGTTTTAACCATAGGAAATTCATAAATTATTGGTGCAAAATCAAACGTACATCATTTTTTGATGATGGACAAAGGGGGACAAGGGAAGCTTAAGATATAGAATCTAATAATCTCCCGAAGTCTTAAAACCATTATGACCTACAACTTAACTTAAGAAAATTGTCAAACATTAAAAGGGGATAGATTATTAGTGCAGCCTGCCGCTAGGATTTTGATATTTCTGGAGATTAGGCAAGGCAAGTCCTAACTGGATGTTAGGTAAGGAAGTCTTAGCGGAATCATAGACACTAGGGAGGGAAGTCTAGGCGGGTTAGTAGACCAGATGTCTAGCAAGTCGATAGGTCAACGAGGATCTGACATTGAAGAAAAGTCTTGGTAGTTGGGTGATCGAGGCTGAGCAGAAGTCTAAGTAGGTCAAGAGTGATCGGATGCTTGGCGGTGAGAAGTCTACTGAGTGACTAGCTCTAACTGAAAGTTTGGCAAGGGAAAGTCCAAGTAGGTCTGGAGGACCAGATGTTTGGAGGGTGAGAAATCTACCGAGTGACTAGTCCTAATTAAAGATTAGGCAAGGGTAAGTCCAAGCAAGTCAAGGGTGATCAGATGCTTAGCAAAAGAAAGTCCTAAGGGAGTAACCCTTAGACGAAAAAGCCTAATGGTTAGACCTATAGGATAAAACTTTGGTAAACCTAGTAGGTCAGACAGATTATAATTAAGGCTTAGATTGCTTGCTTGTTTATTGTATGCTTGTCTTGTAGGAACCTAGAGTTGGAAGCAAGACTAAGGAAATAGACAAAAAAAAACAAACGCAGTCAAACCAAACTCGGAGGGAATCAAAGTCGACTTGAGGTGAACCTAGTCGAACTAAATTCGAGCCCCCGAATTATGTTCAAGTGTCTAGACGGTCCAGGCACCCTAGGGTGGTTTAGGCTCCTGGACTAGGATAAGACTCGGATGGATAAAGACCGACAGAGTCGAATCAAATTGGATGGAGTCAGGGCACCTGAAAAGAGATCTGAGTGCTCGGATAGGCCTTTATAAGGCCCCTCAACAAGTAGCTTGAACATCATAAATTCACTTCTCCTCTCAAATTTTGTTATGCTCATGAACGCAACCAAAGCTTTGCTCGTGCAGCCAAGGAAGTTCCAAAAGGGGTGCATTGTGCTCAGGAGCTTCCGGATCGACCGATGATAAATGAATTTGTTTGCATTTAGTAACAGATAGTTTGTATTTAAATTTCATATCATTGTGCTTATTTTGAATTGTAAGATGGGTTTCTCCACCTCCAAAAAACTTTTGAAAAAGATACCGCTAGTGGATGGGTCGCTTGTCGTACATAGGCCTTGGATTACCAATCATGGGGGGTTAAGAACCAAGTAAATCATATCATGTATTTATGTTTTTTTATTTAATTCTGCTGTAAATTTTCTTTAATAGAATCTAACACACAAACAAAAGATGAAATTGCACGAAAAGAACAAGTGAGATTCACCCCCCCCCCTCTCTCGCACGCAATGGTCCTCCACTACATACATTGGGATTTGAAGCACCACGTGCAGAAATAAGTACCGTTGAATTTCTTGCAGCCTTAAGAATACCAAGGACCTAAAATGAGTCTGATCAGACCTGTCTAAGCCGATTAGCAGATTTTGATCAAAATCCACTGATGGACTTAGGCAATTTGGATTTGTGCAAACTTGCAACTAGTAGGAAGGGTTGAGTCTACAGAACATGGATATGATGTGAAGTATATGTTCTGAGCAATGTAAAATTAGTTATGGTCACATACCATTTGGCATAGAGTATGAAACAAGATAAAAGTTTTTAGGCTTGATGGTATTGGTTTACACTGATGGTTTTCATTGATCAATACCACTTAGCAGTCTAAGGAAAACAAAGGACCTGAAATGAGTCCAATCTGACCTATCTAGGTCAATTAGTGAATTTTGATCGAAATCCATTAATGGACCTAGGCTATTTAATTTATGTAAACTTGCAACCACTAGGAAGGGTTGAGTTTGCAGAACATAAAAATGATGTGAAGTGTTAGTTCTAAGCAATGTAAAGTTAGTTATCGTCGCATGCCATTTGACATAGAGTCTGAAACAAGATAAATTTTTAGGCTTGATGGTATTGATTTACACTGACTCACGGTTTTCATTAATTAGCACCACTATGTAGTCTTAGGAACACAAAGGACCTGAAATGGGTTATATCTAACTTGTCTAGGTTAATCAGTGGGTTTTGACAGAAATCCACTGATAGACCTAGGATATTTAGATTTCTGTAAACTTGCAACTACTAAGAAGGGTTGAGTCTGTAGAACATAGATATGGTGTGAATTATTAGTTCTGAGCAATGTGAAGTTAGTTATGGTCGCATGCCATTTGACATAGAGTCTGAAACAAGATAAAAGTTTTAGGCTTGATGGTATTGGTTTACACTGATGGTTTTCACTGATCAACACCGCAGTGCAGCCTCAGGAACACAAAAGACCTGAAATGGGTCTAATATGACCTGTAAGGTTGATCAGTGGATTTTGATCAAAATCCACTTATGGACCTAGGATATTTGAATTTCTACAGACATGCACCCACTAGGAAGGGTTGATCGAAGAGAAGGTAGATATGGTATCAAATCTCAATTATATTCAAGAAACAACGTGGACCTAGTGTCAGGAGATCAGCACTACCATGGGCCCGATATGATCCCAAACCATGCCCAATGTGGAGGGTTGTTTGACTCCGTGAAACCTCAAGAACACAAAGGACCTGAAATTGGTCCCATCAGGCTTATCTATGTTGATTAGTGGATTTTGATCGAAACCCACTAATCAACCTACATTATTTAGATTTCTACAAACTTGCAACCACTAGGAAGGGTTTAGTAAGGAGAAGGTAGATATTGTATTAAACATTGCTTCTTATTAAGGAACAACATGGGTCTGCTGTCGGGACATCAGCACTACCATGGGCCTAGTCTGATCCCATATCAGGCCCAATGTGGGTATAATCTTCAAGAGACCAGGACCATATTCTGGATGAGAGGGTGCATAATAGTGGAGCACCTATTGAGAGATAGATAGGGAATGGAGGGCACCGTTGGACTTCGTGAAGCCTTAGGAACATGAAAGATTTGAAATGGGTCTGATTGGACCTATCTAAGTAGATCAATGGTTTTGACCAAATCCATTGATGGATCTAAGCTATTTAAATTTCTACAAACTTACAATTAGGAGGGGTTAAGTGAGAAGAATGTAGATATGGTATTAAACCTTAGTTCTGATCAAGGAACAACGTGGGTCTAGTGTTGAGAGATAAGCACTATCGCGAGCTTGTTCTAATCCCAGACCAGGCCCAATGTGGGTCTGATCTCCAGGATACCAGGACCACATTCTAGCTGAGAGGTTACATAAAAGTAGAGAACCTACAGAGAGAAAGAAATAGGGAATGGAGGGCATTATTGGTCTCCATGCAGCCTCAGGAACACAAAGGACCTAAAATGGATCCGATCTAACCTATCATGGCCTAGGCTATTTGGATTTCGACAAACTTACAACCATTAGAAAGGGTTGAGTATATAAAATGTAGATATGGCACAAACTCTGAAATAAGATAATCATTTTCAATTTCAGGCTTGCTGGGATTGGTTTACATTGATGATATTCATAGTTGCACTGTTCTGTGCCAATTTGAACAGTGTGATGATTTCTATTTAGCTAGGCAATCAAGTTATTATTGTGATCATTTAGTATACACTTCTCATATTATAGATAACATCATATATTACACAACTAATACTACATATATTAGGATTAAATATAATTTACGAATCACATATATTAAATTCCCTACCTAACTATTTTTCTTACAACACTATGAATAATTAATTCAATGTTTTGCAAGATCTATCCCTTAAAATTGATATTAGTACATCAATTCTAAATTTTTTTCATGTCTGCTTGTTTGAAGTCCATCTTCAGATCATGTAGCAAACATCGAATGTATTGCATCACAAAGAAGACATAGTTGATGTTGTAAATAATTTCAATAATTTAGTATTTGATATTTAATATAAAATTTTATATTCATATTTTTTCTCCTTTACTTGGCTTCTTGTTGTGGGCATTCTACTATGAGAGAGACCCATTGGTCAAGGGATGATGTCTTTCTAAATAAAAATGAATTGCAACAAGTTTCTTATGAGTATATTGTTTTAATTCCGATGCTTGTGAGAATGAATAGGATTATCAAATAGACATCAACTTGAATTTATATTATAATTCTAGCGTGCACATGAATATTGGATGCTCACCGCTGCTTCAAAATCAGAATTTGATTTGCATCCACTTATAAGAGAATTGTAATGATTGAAAGGCATTGATTTGGTGTCGACGGCCAACAAGTGAAAGTGTGCTTGATCAATGGTCAAAGGTATAAAAATATACTTAATTCCTTCATCTTCCATATCTGTCTTTATTATTTGTTACATGATAGACTTCCTTAAGGATTTTAATGTTGACTACAAATATGCAAAGACATACATACTTAACCAAATAATAAAATATATTATAATATTATATAGTTCAAATCATTTAAATTCCTTACAGTGAAGAAGGTTGAACAATAAATAGACTTGTTGTATAGTCTACCAGACAAGGATATATGCCCCCACCAAAATAGAATAATACAATAGCTGTTAATTAACTCCCCTATTGTAAAACCTCTCCATTTAAACTAGATAAGAAGGAAGGCATAGTTAAACCAAAACATAGTTCCTCGCTCCTAAACTATTTCAGTTGTAAACCTACAAAGTAAATCAATTACTATAAATCAAGAAAATAAATTAAAGAACTAGATAATTATCTTAATTTGCCACTTGATTGAATAAACTATGTAATTCAGAATTCAGACTAACATGCTTTGGCTTCTCTAATTGTTTTAACAAGTAGGTCACATATTTATCTTGTTTTTTTCTTTGAAGTCTTAAATTGCTTCTTGACATACTACCACCATAAACATAAAATAAATTTAATTAATAATTTTAAACAAACGACTAAAATTAATTTATGTGCAAATACACACTTACGACAATGACTTATTTTCTCATTTATTAAGTTTGGCAATCCATGTTGCATCCTTTTTCGCTTCTTTGGAGTTGCCTTCGATAATTAAAATAGTCTCTCTTTCTTCTTCCATATCATCCCTATCAATTTTTTCTTTCCCCTTGTCTACAACATTGTTGGGTTCTTTTATAAATTTTTTACCCTCTCCTTTTGCTATGATGTTCTCTACAAGCTCATAGATTTGTATCTTGCCCCACTTTCTCTTAGATAAAAGCTAGAGCCACAATGGACTATCAATTGGAGTATCCCTGTAATCATAGCGACTTGAATCACATCCTCTCCTACTCCTTGTTGCAAAAGTCACTGGTTCAGGATGATGACTGACTACAGGATCGCTTGATTTAGCCATCATATCTTTATTTTCTATTATTTTGAGTAATTCTTTCACCTTACATTCAGCTGCATGTTCTCCAATGTTAGCTTATTGATTCAGTTTCCTTGAATAATGCATTTACGACATTCGTTATTACTTTCGCATCCAACTTTTATACCATCTAATTGTGATGTCTCCATTGGATGTGAAGTATCATCAATGAAATCAAAGTTCACAACAATGTAAATTCATATTGGGTAGGGATTAGTTTAATCATAACATATCAAATCATAAAAATAAATCTTGAAAATTTCATATTAACTTAAGTTATGTGACAGTCTTCGATATTTACCTCTTTAGGTGAAACTCAATCGAATAAGGCCCTCACCTTACTAATATGTAAAGGAATATTCCTCCACTTGTTTATTCGTACTCCTTCATTATTGTATGATTTCTGGATTGGAACATGCTTCAAAAATCATGCATGATTCATCATAAAAAGTGTAACCTACGCATAAATGTCCATAAAATATTATCAAATTTAACATTAAAAATAAACTCACAGTCAGAAGACCAACAAATCCCTTTAGGGAGGTAAGAGAGTGTGGCGTTGGATTGATTTGTTTGAGTAGATGAAAATAGATGCCCAAACTTAGGTAATTGTGAAGCCATAAATTGATGGATGACTTCAACCTAATTAAATCTACCAAGATCAAAAATCATCTACTATATCTACAAGACTTTAAAAAATCTTATATCTACTAGAAAAAAATAAGACAAACAAATATATACAAAATGTACAATTTGAAAATTATTAAAATATTATCATCTACTTCAAATCTATGGGAATAAAATTTAAGCAACTCCTCAATTCTTGATCTAGTAGATTCTTTTTTATTTGAAAAGTGAACAAGAAAAAGGCCACTCAATGCTTTAGTTGAATTCATAGGAATCGATGAACCTTAATCTACAATACCAAGCAACAAAGACACGTCTCTTTTAGTGAAGGCATCTGATACACATGGAAATCTAAAATGATTAATTATTTTCTAAGATATACTTTCTGTTGACCAAAATTAAAAAATATTAAGTTTCTCCAACTATTTGATTTTACTGAAGTACTGACTACTTCATGCTTAAGTTTCACAATTGGAAGTTGTACCTGAGAATCTAAAGTTCCCGATGTTGAATCTCAATTTTGAAATATATTGGCCAATATACCATAAATATGTTGCATATCATGCTGCATGTCTTTGTATGTCTAAGAAAATACCAAAGGGGGACTATTTGATAATTATGTGTCGATCATGTAAATAAACAAAACATGTCTTACTTTCAATGTAGATGATTAAAATGACCTAATACACTATTCCAATGGAATTTCTAAGATCACTGAAACCTATAATTTTTCAATATTGAAATTATTAATAACTAAATACACACCGGTGGAGGTTTCTCAAATTCAAATGAACATTGTTTTAAATATATCCAACACAACAGTAGTGTGGTTTTGAAATCCAACAAAATTTATATTATGGCTTGTCAATGGAATTATAGACTTCAACAAATCAGTGTGTATGTTAAAAACAATGGCATCCAAACCCACAGGAGACAAACACAAATACTAAAGACTAAACATGTACATGCTACATACCTTTACGGATGATCGAGAACTAGAGGCTGAAACATCTATCACACCTTCTTGCACCATTCTGAAACAAGAGTATAGACGGCAAACAAAATCCTAAACTCAAATGTAGAGTTGAACTAGGTCAGTATATGGGTTTTGTCGAAAATCCTAAGTGAGTTGTCACCGTTGGCATGCCAAAGAGAACAGGGAGAGGAACAATCTTGCCAACTAAAATAGAGCTGTTGAAGTTACATACATCTAAACTATCGAAATTATTTTAAAATTTAAACGTTTCAAATGTGGCTCGGATTGCAAGAAACCGCTGCGTGGAAAGGGGAAGGGGGGGGGGGGGGGGGGGGGGGGGGGGGGGGGGGGGGGTTCATTGTAAAATAATACATCCTTTGGTTATTCTCAAAATATGATATATGATTTGAGAATTTCTAAAACCTGCATGTGCGCCCTTTGGTATATCACCGGTTTTTTTTAATTATTAGGATGGTAAAAAATATATCTTTATTTTTATGATAATAATTATATATATCTGATCTATAATAATACAATTATAATTCAATGTATACGATTATGTAACTAATAGAATATAATATTAATCAGAAATTAAATATTTATATTATAATAATTAAATTATAATTAATATAATATAATATTATTAATGTTATCAAAATTAAAATATTTATATTATAATAATTATAATTTTGTAATTACTCTCCAACATCAACATAAAAAATAAAATTGAGCCAAATAAATATTATTTTAATAACAAATTAAAAAGGACACTCTATGGGCGATTCAAATGAAAAACACTTCACATTTTTGCCCCAAAAAACAATACTTTGTGTGGTTGAATTGACCCGGGTTATTTTTTGTCATAAACAATATTTTAATGTGATCCTCCCGTCTTCCTGTCTGATTCCAAACTCATATTCTTACCAAGTCATCTCCCTGATTTTAACTTAATAAGCGATTCTGATCCTGATCAGTGACTTCGGCACCAAGTATTCTGGATCAATACATAAACCTACCAATGGTTTTGATGACTTACAGTACATACTAGAGCAAGTCAATTCATGAAAATATTTTCCAAATGTTAACAGTTTGGTGTTTCAAGTCGATGTGTTCGAAATTTGAATGCTTCTGTACAGACATCTTTTTTGAAGGTTACCAGCCACTTCATTAGCATAAATGCATAATCAAATTTAATTTGTCTTACTGCTCCCTGCAGGTGATCGTGTCCCTTCAATAGTCGACAATAATTACGGACCAGTGACACAAGACGGTGAGTTGGATACAGTAAAGTTCTGCATCCACTAAATTCGTGTGGAAGACAAACGAAACTTCTTCCTTTTTCAACAACAAAAAAAAAGCAGCTCAGATGCTAAAGCCGTGATGGAACAAAACTTCAGGGACAATTTAGAAGCTGTAGAAAGGTTAATGCAGGGTATCTCATCCCAGAATTTTGCAAGAATTTATACCTGCAGATAAGAAGTGCACCTTAGCTTGCATGCCCCACTTAAAGATGATTGACAAGTCGCTTAAGATTTAAGAATGTGTAGTCCTATGCTATCAATTTTCTATTATTATAGAAAATTTGTCAAGAACGTGAAGAAGAAAAATGGATAAGAAAATCATCTACCTATCAGTCCAAATTCTTCCTGTCCAGTAATACAAGTGTTGGTAAAATAGCTGTTGTTTCACCATCAATAACAAGAGAACCCCCGTTTGTTAAACATTTTGAAGTAAACTTTACACTGCACGGTTACAAAAACAGTTAGAAAAAGGTAAAACTAAATTTTGAAATGAATATAGTGAATTATTGCATCATACATGTATCTTTTCTTGTGTTCCCGCAAGTATGTTGCTTCTACTTCAGCAAGAACCTCATCACCAATGTAGACAGGCGAAATAAATTTTAGCGTCTGAGAAACATAAACAGATCCTGGCTGCATGTACATTTACAAAAACATGAGAGCATGCGAAACCATGATACGTCACTGAAGGCAAGAATACCAACGACATGCACAATTCGTTGATAAGCAACAATTAGTTTGAATTGGTGTTCTTTGATTTAGGAAACCCCAAATTAAAAATCAATTTCAGTTTTTATCATATAGGTGCCTTAGAGAAACACCTATTCTATATAAAAGAGAAACCATTCAAAAGATTCATGAGATCATGAATTACTTTTTCTCTAGAGCTTTAGTGTTCTTCTCCTATTTCATATCCTTTGATGTTTATAATTATAAACCTAAAATGCTCAACATTGAGAGTCCCTAAAATGCTTTCTCCTATTTCATGAATATCACCAGCCGAATCCTTAGGGTGCTAGAGTACTAGATCAAACCCACATGAGGCTCAGAGCCTCGTCTTATGGTAGTGCTTTGGCTTGTCTGTGTTCCATGTCTTTGATTTCTTGATTTATTTATTTGATTATTTTGGTTTTTTACCTTTTATGGGTTTTATCTCTTGATAAAATTTTGGTGCAAGTGCACATTTGTTATCAATCATTTGTAGAAATGATATTTATATGATTTCCCCCTAATAATCTCGCCTCTCCTTTATTTTGATTTTGAGATCCAATAGCAACACTTTTCAAATTTGTCATAGGTACATAGGTATAGGTAGGTTGGCTTAAAAAAAGTCTGTCAACAACATGTGATCTCCTCCTCTTTGGCTAATCGGTTAAAGATGTCAGGGTCCCACGAAGATGATGCACCATCCTATGATCTCCAGGTGTTACATCTGATCAGTACCATGTGGTATCGATTCATCCGAGCTGGAGCTTTGCCTAGCTTTTGGTGGGGCTGCTCTCCATCCACAATGTCATTGTTTCACATGGAGGACTGTAGCATGCATTGGTTTCATGAAACAAGTGGCATGGATTCAATAAAATATACATCCAATTTCTCAGAAACTTCCTTTGAGTAAGAATGTTGATCAAGAAAGTAAAATGGCTAATGATGTACAAACTAACGATTCATTTGCACATCATCCTGGGGTGCAAAGCTGAGTGAAGTGTAGTATAAGTACTTATCATCATTATTAATTTCATTTAATATTTGAATCATGATCGTTTAGAGTTGGATTGAAGATAATAATGATATAAAGCCCATCTAATATCACTACAATGATGCCAAAAGAAATCAGCAGGAATTATAGAGAAAGGATTCATCATAGTGCTTCCTTTAGCATGATTAAACTGAGGAATCATGAAGAGATACTCTATGCAAAGAGCTATGTATTCGTAATTAAAATGTACCATTACCAATTATATGCATGATGCTTAAATTCATATTCCTTGTTTAATATTTAATTCTCATGTTCTTAAAATATATTATGCATCATGCAATGAGCTATATATATAGTAATGCTTTTATATTATCCATATCTTTCTAAAAATGGAACTCCAATTTGATCCCAATATAATGGCATACCATTGATATGAACGATATGGAAGTGGATCTTATGAAGAAATCATTCATTCACTTCAAAGATGCATGGGTACAAGCTGTAAGCCCCAGCGTTTGATTTTTTTACAAGTTTTGTGTGCATATCCATGAATAGATAATATAGGAGTGCATGCATGCGATGAAATTGTTTTTAAATTTATGTTTCTTCTTTATTATGCATGTCTTACATTGTTAAAGTACAAGATTGGCTTGTTCATGTCTCATGTAACTATTACATGATATATAGAGGTGTATTGTCTATCCTTTTCAGATTAAAAATACTATATTTTTCAGTCATATTTTGCAATATGATTTCCATGACTGAATCTATTAATGATTAAATAGTGATTTATTTAATGATCCTTATATGCCTGATTATGTGCTAATGGCTATTATGAGGAAGGAAGAAAGAATCCTTTCAAGAATTAATGAATGATAATTTTCTCAAATAAAGAGTGTAAAAAAGAAAGATTCCTATACAACCACTAATGCATAATATCGTAGATTCCTACACTACTAAGTGATCAAGGTTGCTAGCCAAACACCTCATTGATCGCATAATATAAATGTTGAGCAACATTTTATATATGAATAATAATTGAATTTTGAGTTTCGTAGCAGCAGATTGCTAGTGTTTTTTGATTTAAATATCCCAAAATCTAAAATCAATTTTAGTTTTTATTCTATTAATTATTTAATTCTAATTAAGTTATTATTTAATGGGTACTTGTCTTCAAAGAAAGAGACATGACTCTTATCAAATAAGTGTCTTAAAGAGCCATCTATAGAAGAAAGAGCTCTGCAAGGTCATGAGATCATAGGTTTATCAAAGCTCTAGTGTCCTCCTATTCATATTCTTCCTCTTTTGATATTTTTAATTATATAGCTAAAATGCTCAATATTGAAAGGCTGTATGACATACCTCAAAGCATTGTCATATTGACAATAGGATTATTACTGGTTGAATTCTTGGGGGTGCTAAAGGGCCAAATCAAACTCGCACAAAGATCAAGACTTCGCCTTAAGACAAAGCTTTGGCTTGCCTTTGAGTATATTTCTATAATCGCTTGATTTAGTTATTCGATTTATTTAATGTATTGTAAATCATTTGATTAAATAAATAATCCACCCAAATACAATTTATATATATGAGAAAAATTAACTATAATTTGGGCATATAACGTGTACATATGTCACCAAATTTACCTATCCAACTTGTAAGATGTTATGGACCTAAGCACCAAAATATTAATACTATATTACATTAGGAACCTAGTTATAATTTTATATTGATGAATAATAAGCCTTCAAAGATGAGACTACATAAGATAACTAATACTAGTCATGCTTCCTCAATAATTTCAATATGGTAATTAGAGCCATGATACTTGATATTGTGGTTGTGGTCAGTTGATTGATTAGAGGTGATCGTCTTCTAGCTATTAAGTTTTTCTCTTGTGGGCCTTGTTGGCTCCTCTCACCTCCATATACAAGATCTCTGTCACATCAATGTTCGACAAATACAAGCCGACCTGGTCTGCCGTATCATCACGTTGCCTTCGTCAATGCGTCATGATAGCTTTAACGTGGCAGTCTTCAAGCAATGCCCACACCACTAGTTGTCATGCTCACCCAGAATAATGGCCATTTGTTTTATCCATGATTGCAAATGTCTACCCACCATGATGCCTCCATGCCTGCAATTAAGACCAAGTGATCCATAGAATGTGGTGAATACAGAGACCAACTATCCGCCAACTGTCCGACCAACGACAGATCTTTTCTTTCCTCCTCCCTAGTGACTCTCCCTATTCTGATTGTCACCTCCTTTAATGTCACACAAAAACCCACCCTTCTCATCTTAGCACTGTAAGAACTCTCTTTAATCATGGGCAACACCACTGAGTAGCCAAAGAGTGTGTTCTTCCTTCGATCTCTCAAGCAATGTTTTCCTCTAGCACTTGGTTTGATTTTTGCCCGTAATATGCAATGGCAATGTGCATCCCACCACTAATTCATGAGGTGGTTTCTGCTTGTTGCCCTCTAAGCAGTAGTAAAATACCTATCTCTTGTGTGCTTAAGTTGGTTGTTGGCAGTCGGGAGCTCCATTCAATTCAGAAAGTTGGAACCTCACTATCTTTTTGATGTTTCCTACCACTAGTCTCCTGATCCTTTCTAGCTCCATGATCATGACTATAAATAATTGAATTTGAAGAGCTATGCTTTATGAGTTGTAATGGTTTTAATTTGTCAGCAGTCAAGGTTAGCTAGAGCATGTCACCACTCATCACCCAAGTTATCAAGATTTTTAAGTCCAAGACATAAGAGAGTGGATTGATGCTTGATTATGTGCACTCCTTTGGCAACATTGATACCAACCTAATGAGCATCTTCTATTATTTCTTCTCTTATCACAAGGCTTGCACATAAGCTAAGAATCTATATAAGGTGACATCCCTGATCAACTTGGTGTCTAGTCTTATCATTGGAAGAGAGTATTCATATTAGCTAATTCTAACCTTTTGCAGTTGATTTTAGAGATATTTCCTAAAGCAATTCATATTGTAGGGTCATGCAATCACGTTGATATGCTCCTGAACATCATGTTCCTTCACAATGCTCATCCTGAGTTTAAGACAACAAAGAGTAAAATTTTATGCACTTTTATTCCATCCACATGTTCATGCAGGTCTCGCAAACTTCTAACTCAGTCCCATCATTTTCTAATCTAACAGTGGATCAATCCACTATAATGGTCTAGTTTCCATCTAGAGGATCACATGGCAGTGAAAGAGATTATCAACAGACTGTGGCTAACAATCTAGTGGGCAATGCAAGCCAAAGTAACCCCAGATGATAAATTTGGCAATCTCAAGAATGGTTGGTACTCTCAAGAATGCTTTATACAATTCATATGGTCCGGTAAAATGTTACTTCTCTGGAGGTCCATCAACCCATACTTACAACCAGTTTGGTTCCACTACTGTAGTTCTTCCTAAGAAGTATTTTCACTTGTTTCAATTCCAAGCTATTCAATGCCTCATCTCAGCCAAGGTACCTCTTATAGCCCAAAATAAGTACATCTATTATCTGCGTATTTCATATATATAGATCATTCCCTCAAATTCTAGATATAAGAGCCTCTAAACACATTTCTAGTACCATCTCTTTTTTCTACGCTCTTAGGCACCAGCATATCTATCAATGTCATAATGGTCAATGAATCTCATTAATGGGGTTAAGAGTATCAAAAATGTTTCTCTTTCACCTGTTATCTTTATCCTTAATATTGATGTTTCTCTCTCACTTGTTGCCTTTATCCTTTATATTATATACTTGAACTTCCATTGCTTTTATTGTCCATTAGTAATCTCAATAAATTCTTGAATTACTCCATAACATTCAATGACACTTTTGTTTTAATTCAAGACTGAAGGATGGAAAAGACGAAGTAGGGTCCATAAGGTTTGAATCAACTTCAATTCTTGCATTTAAATATTCTCTAGATGACTATTCTTGAACATGTTTCCCTATGAAAGAACAAAATTTCTTTATGCTTTTTTCTCTCTCTATGAAGATTAAACCTCAAATGAGTGCCTATTGAAGTTCTAACAATAATGCTAAGGAGTACTCTCATACTTTCTAGTGACATGGCTAGGTGGTGAATAGCCAAAAACCTAAGAATACAAAAATTGACTACTCCAGCGAAACAAGGTTTAAATCATATTCACAACAGAATAAAATAATATGAGTGCAAACAAAGTATTTAATGTGGTTTGGACACCCTTGTCCTACTTCAGAGCGTACTGTCACTCCTAAAAAATCCTACTCAAACAATTCTCCTTCAAGAGGAGAAGAGACCTCGTACAGAAAAAAATCTTTTGCAAAGAAAAAAAATTTAAGCATAAATGAAAATTTCAAAGAAAATTGAAGAAAAATTTGCACAAGGTTAAAGATTATAAGATCATATGCAGAATTCTTCTTTATTTATTAGTCATTCTTATACCTCCCACCACTATAGCATACACCATCGACAAACCTGTTCTACATATTTATGGCTAAAGGCAAATGCTCCAATACCGTGTCATGTCGTCTGAAACAGACGTTTTTTACTGTTCCAGACATAGGGCCAACACCGACACAGCATGCGCGATAATTTCACGTCTGTCACGCATGCACGATAAAAGGAATCGACGAAGACTTAACTAGAAGCATTAGCGAAAAATTTGCTTGATGAGGTGACCAGAAAGAGATCAATAGCAGTGGCGAAGCGGCAACACGGAGGTAGCAAGGCAACGATCACTTTTCGGAAGAGGCAAAATGTCGATCGACAAAAAATTGCACTTCCGAAAAAGATAAGATGTCGATCGACAAAAAAATCACACAGAAAGGAGGAAGGAGGTGGTGGAATCACGAGGTAAGAAGAAGACGCAGAAATCAAAATCACAAGGAATTATAAATTAGGACTTTATTAAAATCTTATATAACAGTTTTAATTAAAACTGTTATATTAAAATAAAATAAAAATTTATAAGTTATAATCAATGTTAGATTAGTTTTTAAAAAAATATATTATTTAAATTATATATAATTTTTAATTAATAATTAATTACTATATAGCTTATAACTATATATTATATAAATTAATAACTAATTAAATAAACTATTAATTAACTAATATAATTACAATATAAAATTTTTTTCCCCTCGGGCAATGGTTCAGCTATAAGACATTTGACAGATTAACTAAACACCAATGGTTCGATTCCCAACCAATAGGATGAAAAATCTACGACGTTGACTATTGGGTGAAAAGTCGGAGCACTTCCAGATTTACCTGATGACAGGTGGGAGCTTTCCGTGAGACCAAGCCAATCACCTCTAGGACTTAGTCAGTTCGAAAAACTGAATATCTGGATTATCAAAATAAATAAATAAATATAATAAAATTTTATATTTTTATCAAAATTATAAAAAAATTAAAGAAAAATAAAAAAATTCTAATTAAAAATTTTAAATTCGTATTGATAATATATTCAAAATCAAACCTTAAATTATTTTTAGAAATTAAAAATAGATTAAAATTTCAAAAAAATATTTAAAATATTTGGAATATAATTTTATAAATAATTTTAAAATTTTTATTTGTAAAAAAAAATAAAAATATATATAAACATTTTAAATAAATTTGACTTTAGAATGTACCATAAAGAATATATATATAAATATATAAACTATAATATTTAATATACATATTATTCAAAATATTTATAAACTATAATTATATAAATATATATTATATAAATCAATAATTAATTAAATAAACAAATAGTTAATTTATATAATTATTATATATAAACTATGATCTTTGTGTTAATCCCCATAATATAATAATATATATAAATATATGGGGCTGCCCAGGAAAATCAAACTAGTCTTCCTCTGGTACATACTATTAGAGCTCAAATCCTAATCAACTATCTTTCCCCCAATTGAAATCCGTTTTATAGCTGCATGAACAAGGATGTACATGAGAACTAGATTATCATAATATAACTTCAACAGCTTAGTAGGAGTACATTACAACTTAATCATCAATCATTTTATGTTGGATTAGCTTACATATCACATTAGTCATAGCTCTTTTTTGTGTCTCTACGCTAAACATAGTCACTATAATTTTTACCTAACAATATTAAGTTGTTTAATAATTGAGGACTTATATAAAATCAATACACAACTTATTTTTAAATTATACACAATAAACATATTTATCTAATAATTACTATATATATAAATAAAAAAGTATCAAAACTGTATCGATACAGTATGATATGGTACCGAAATCATATCATTCCGGTCTAAGACCAAAACATCAATACGGATCGATATTTTAAACCTTGCTTCTTTTCCTCGACACTATGTGACCTGATTACATACCCTCATCCTAGATGCTGATTTGGACCCTCTAATTTTTTTTTTTTTTTGCAAAGATACTTCAAAGTGTTTAACTGCACGTCCATTTTCTTGTCATTTATCTTATATTGCAGTGCACATTTTGTTATTTATTTTACATTGCATTGGCACCTAAACATTTTGCATTTATATAATCTTTAGTTTGACAATCAAATCCTAGATTTATCTTAGAGGCAATTTTGAATTTGAATTTAGGTTGGTAGCAGTAGGTTAATGCTCTACACTCTAACAATATGTTCGATTTACTACTTCTCAAGGAAAGTCTATTGTGGGCACAAGTGAATTTTACTCTCCAATGTTGGAATACACTATTAAAACATGATCAAACAAAAATGGATTTAAAAAACTTAATTAATCTATTAAGCATCTTGATTCTTAGAGACTCACATGAGGAGAGAAAAAAGGAGAGAGAGTATTTCTTACCCTCTTTAATTAGCTGGCATTGCCATAACTTGAGATTCAAAACAAGATCAAGGATCATTGATTCAACCTTGTCATCACTCATTATACTTGATGGTCCACATATATTTCTTGCTAATTGATATGGCGGAAACCTATAGCATCCACATAGCCCGTGTGATACGAAATCGTGGTGAGCTGTCAGTCAAAATCAAGACGATTTAGACGTGACTCGAAATAAAACGGACTAGGCCTAGAAGGGATTAGGGATCAGCTCGATGTACGCATCCCAAGGAGTCAAGTTTGCTAAGGGATCGGTTGACTAACATAACTTGACCTCAGCCGCCGACCTCATCTCAAACTTGACCTCAACAGCCAATCTCATTTTCGTCTCAGCCTCAGCCGCCAATTTCATTTTCAACTCGGTCTCATTTTCGACTCGCCGACTATCTCCGACTCAGCGTCAGCCACCAATCTCATTTTCTACTTGGCCTCAACCGCCAACCACCGACCTCATCTCCGACAGCTTCAACAACCGACCTCATCTCTAACTCGGCCTTAGCGGTCAACCACTTGTCCTCAACCGCTGACCTCATTTGCAACTCGGCCTCATCCGCCGACTTCATCTCTGACTCAGCCCAAGTGCCAACTTCGTCTCCCCATGAGGTCATTCAATATCAATCCCACCTCCTCACCCACTCCCAGATTTGGCCCACATGACCTCTTTGTTGACAAAACCATTTCTCTCGGAAGATGTGGGCAACGAAAGTTTGTATCTCGGAGCGCACCATAAATGGTAGCATGTATCTCAAATCATACCATAAACGGTAGCGCGTATCTCAAAACAGACCATAAACGGATGCGTACATTCAGGAGAACGGGCACATTGATAACTCTTTAAAAGGTTGTCTACCTCCAGGAGCATAAGTATGCTCACACAAAATCTCAATTTCCCTTGACCACTTCTCTTGTAAAAAACTCTAACTTCATCATTGGAGTGGCATGCTAGGATCCATCTCCTGCGTCATTCTAATCGTTTATTTGAAGTGCTTTTCAGGACCCTTTCATCCCTTTCGGTAGCTATCCCCAAAGAGCGTGCACGTCAGTCCATTCGTTGACCTATGGCTTAATCATCAACGGTGTTTGGTCGGAACAAATTAGCGTCGTCTATGAGAACTCCGAGCCAAGATACTGCGATGGTTAACACTGGAAGAACTAATAACAACCACAGCTCCGTTGAAGAGAAAAGTTATGGCAAAGTAATAGCCATAACATCAGAAAAAATCAATCAACTGATCTCCAAAGTGGTGCAAGAAGTGTTGCAATTGTTATATTTGAGAGGTGTCCTAAGGTAATCACCTTATAATTGTACTATTTATTGAATAATTAAAAATTCACTATTTGAGTGCACATTCACCATATATTTGATTGGATCTTAAACTTATTTACTGAATGTCCGCAATATGATTCATAACACGAGAGAATTTATAATTGGATCACAACTAGTGAGCATTCTACATGTGTAATTATAAATGTATTGAAATTATCCCTAATCAAAGAATTGATGAACACGGACATCATCGATTCTATTGAGACTAGCACGTTTTAAACTCCTTGGTTTACCAAACAGTTCTTGCTGGCTGGAGACATTAGATGTTGAGAGTCAAATGTATATGCTAGTTAAAAGTAACTAGTTTATTAGAGTGACCTGCCATGAGACTTCATATGGTTCTATGCATATAGAAATATATCAATAAAGATCTCAGTACAGCTTAAGTGTGAGTTTCCTTTGACTTGCGGTATTCAAGTCATCTTGGTCATGAAGGCTTATATTTTGACATCTTAAACAAACATCTCCAAGGAGGTGTGGACCAGAGATAATTGAGTATAAGTGGAAATGTCCGAAAATGTTTAGATAGCCCACAGAGGATTTACCGCTCTTTGTAAAAAAAAGAGATGTATACCCTACGACCGCTTATTAAGATTGTTATTGAATGTCTTTAGCCAAAGCATTACATGTCAAGAATATGGTACTCTTAGATACATGTATAAGTAACTTGAACTCATAGGACAAAAAAGCAACTTTGGACTAGGTGTAGCGTAGTCAGCCTAATGGAGACTGACACAAATAGACCATGTCCTGAACTAAGCGGATATAAGACGGTGAAAGGAACGAGACACGTTTCATTGTAGCTACTAAAAGGTTCAGAAATGGTTTTGGAATCAATCGTTGATTTTTCGATCAATTGGGGATCATGATGTACTACTGGTTGTCACTCATGATCGTTCCATAATTAATGATTAATTATAGACAGCCAACATAACCAGGAATCTATTGGGTCACACGTACTACAAGTTCTCCGAAGGACGTAAAACGAATTTAAAAATTGGATTCTCAGAATGGGAGAAATAAAATTTGGTTAGACCAGAAAAGGGCAAAGATGATAAAATTAGTCTTATTAGTCTTATGAAGACGAAGTGAACCAAAATGATTTGGTTCCTGATGGAAGATATTTTGACAAATCGAAAGCAATAATGGGATTCGTCTTATGAAGACGAAATGAACAAAATTAGTTTAATTTAGAATGGAGGTATTTTGGTTACTGAACTGAACGATTTGATTATGAACCAAATTAGACCAACTTGGTCCATCCCTAAACCTTAATTTTCTATAGTACCTGGTCTAAAAGAAAACCTAAACCCAGTTCAATCTTCCCTTCTCCTCCGATCAGTCACCGCACGCGTAGAAAAGGATCACGATCCTTGTCTCCTCCGATCAGCTGCCGTGCGCGTAAAATAGGAAAGAAATCGCGATCCCTTCTCTTGCGATCGGCTGTCGCGCGGAATCACGATCCCTTCTCCTCCGATCGGCCGCCACATGCGTAGAAGAGGAAGGCAATCACGATCTTCTCCTCCGATCGACCGCTGTGCGAAGAAGGCAAGGAATACCGATTGCGATTCATGCTCGCATGATCCCTCCTTAAAAGTGCATTGCCGATTGCTAGTTAAAGTAGAGTCGAAACCCTAGCGCCGCCCTTCACCCTCCACGGTCTCACTGCTCAGTGCCGACCACGAGAGGAGAAGACTGGCCAGCCACCACGTGTCTCCTTCCTCCCTTCCGATCGCCAACCATCACAGACTTCCGAAGCCCTCCTTCATTGCCGAATCTTGCCTCCCATCTGCTTCAAGAGCCCTCGTGAAGGGCTGCCTCCGGTCACCAGTGAAAAAGACTATCGGAGTTGCTGACGCGACACCGGGTTGCCCCCGGGGTTCGTTGCCGAAAGCTTGGGCGCTTTCGGAGATTTTCCATCTTCGCCAAAAAGAGTTCCGATCGTTTACCTTACACCGTAACTACACCGGAAATAAGATTGTCGACGATAGTTAGAAAGCCCCGAAACCAAATGCAATATGTGTTGTTGTGTATTTTCGATATTAAGGTTTTCTCTCGTATCAACCTTTGCTGCTCGAGGCTAGTACTGCAGACGGTGACACGACTTGTAACTTAGGAAGTCGTCCAGACGAAAATTTGACGTGGATCACCAGTAGAGACGGAACTTCAACAAAGCCACTTGATTGATGGCATTCCCGTTGAGCATCATATGTCAGGTATACGTAGAATAAATTGTTATTCTAAAATTTTTAAATTTCCAGTTATGTCATGTACATGTTATATCCTACATGCGTGTATTTCGAGTATTGTAATAATTAGCTTTAATTATTGTTTTTTTTCCGTTGCGCACGTTTGTGAAATGTGTAAACACGCGCAACGCACTAGGTCATTCCTAACACAGAAAAGTTAGGTCGGATCTCGACATTATTATCACTTGGGTAGTAATGATGCATTTTTAGATGTCATTCATTACTTATATATCTAAAATGTTGTTTTAGATATCTTGCCAACGTTATAAGAACCTATTGGATCACACACAAATAACATGTTAATTAGAAGATAGGTATGTTTTAGTTTGACTAAAATATAATGGATCCTAAGATTATAGGGTTAAGTCTAATCCGAATTAGACTCATTAAATTAGACTCAAATGAATCCAACTATTAGATTATTAGATTGAGTCTAATTCAAATTAGACTCATTGGATTAGACTCAACCACTAAAGAGGATTAATATCCATTAATAGAGATTAATAAAGTATTGATGAAAAGGAAAACAAAAGGTAAAAAACCTTTTATATTCATTGGATGACTCTTTGTATTCATTGATAACTCTTTGTAATCATTGGTATTCATTAGATGACTCTTTGTATTCGTTGAATGACCTTTTGTATCCATTGGATGAGTACAAAAGGTCAATTTTATACATTTGATGAATGATCACTTCTAGTCTCCTCTTCTTCTACTCTTGGCAAAATTATCCAAGTTGCTAGCACAATGAAGGTGGTTCTTCTCCGAAGGCTAAGTTCATGCGACGAACGAAGGACGTGTTCGTGTGAATACCGAAGAGGCATGACTATTTTAATTGTGTTGAGATCTACCGAATCAAGTTACTGCTGGGATTGTTCCGTTCAAGCAACTAATGTGATAACTTGATCAAACATGTATACTACATTCGCATGGATCTCTAGAGGGATCGATTTTGTTCCTCTGCGTTTATTTATTATTTTTCGCAAAAGATCCCTACAGTGGAATCAGAGTCACTTGCGAAAGCGTATACATAGTTTTAATTATATTTCATATTTGATATAGATAACGAGCATGTGTTTGATTATATATGTGGTTTTGTTGAGCAAACAGTTTGTATTAATCAAAACTAAAGGATTGTAGCATCTTCATACATTATATGAACGCGTGCTATAATCCGATTTTATTCAATAAATCTTTCATGACCTTTTGAGCAGGACTGCCATAAGGTTGCGGCTCATAAATAATTATTTAGAATCATAATAAAAGTATATTATAGTGCATAATTAAGATATATTACGAATGATGTATATCATGGTGCATGATTATGACTCCTTTTACCCAATGTTATTGGATTATGTATGTGCATGCTGTAATTCATAATATGGCCTACGTGTTGTGTCTTTTACCTTTATACTTCCAGTTATAAAATTAGACTCCCCTCGAATGTAACTTGAGGTTTCTTTAAATTTGTAATGTATAATTAAGAATAATACTAGTTTATTGGACAATAATGAAAAGGGAGAAGGTCAGTAACATATGACAACTAAGGAAGCACTTGGAGAAGATGCAATTCCCTAGGTTGATCTTTTGATCTTCTCATTGGCTTGAAAAAATCGAAGTAGATGGACCATAACCATGTCATATTTCTAATTATGCATATATGTTGATGTGTGTTATGTTTGTATGTGATGCATGTTTAATTAGTAGTATTATAATAATTAGGTCATTTTTATACGTCTACCAAAGTTTGGTACTCACTTTTACCTTAATCAATTGTAAACATGTTTGCCAAAGTCAATGACTCAATTTATCTTGGTAAAGTGCGACAGAATAATTGTGATATCTAAATATTGAATTTTTGGTGAGACTTAACTAAATTACGTCAATTAGATTGAAAACTTAGAGACATATCCCTTGCATTGGATAAATGAACAAATAGTCTTGTTCACATAACTATACAAGAGTTACACACGATGTAATTATACACGTTGTCTACCTAAATTATACGAGTCTTGGGCGATTAACCAAAGTTAATTCAAGATAAGGTATAATATAGATCCTATCCTCCTTAAATGTCATTGCTATTGGGTTGGAGCTAATAGTGTGGGTAAACTCCGGTTGGCCACATCTATGATTTGCTCTTACCAAGTTTTACAATTCAGTAGGAGAATCATTTAATTAAAGGTCTAATTAAATGATTTAAATATGATATTCATTTTTGCATTTCTTATTGTAGAGCACTATGTCATCAAATACGTTTAAAACTCTCTTTGCGATCTGTCCTTTATAAGGATAAGCTCAATGGAACTAATTTCCTAAACTGGTATAGAAACTTGAGAATTGTTCTCAAGCAAAAACGAAAACTGTACATCCTAAAGCAACCTATTCCTGAAGCACCCGCCACTACTGCTGCTCATGCTAATAAAGATGTTTATAAGAAACATCAAAATGATGCATTGGATGTGTCATGCGTTATGTTTGCTACCATGAACTCTAAATTCAGAAGTAACATGAGAACATGGATGCTCACAATATAGTTGAACATCTTAGACAACTATATCAGGGACAGGCAAGGCACGAGAGATTTGAAATATCTAAAGCTTTATTTCAATGCAAAAAAGAAGTTCCGTAGGAACTCATGTACTTAAAATGATTGGGTACGTTGAGAACCTTGAAAGATTGGGATTTCTATTATGCCAAAAATTGGCCACTGACCTTATTCTGCATTCGTTGTCAAAAGGCTATAGTCAATTTGTCATGAACTATAACATGAATGAAATTGACAAATCGTCGCTTGAAATGTTAAGCATGTTGAGTGTAAGATACCAGAAGTTTTGTTATTAAGAGAGAAGGGAACTTGTTTTGCGAAGACGGAATGAACTGAACCAAACGAGTCAGTTGAAACCCAATTTGAACTAACTTGGTTTGGTTCGTAATAGAAAAGGAGGTTGACAAAATAAAAGGGGCGGGAAGATTCGTCTTGCGAAGATGAATCGAACAAAATTGGTTTGGATCAAATCGGAGATTGTTTGGTTAGTGAACCAAGCGAACCAAGATTGAACCTGATTCGCTACAGTAATCGGTTCAATAGTTACAATAAATCCTAAATTTTAAGCCAATTTAGCCCAAACCCTAACCCCATTGAAAGTTATTATGCACTACTCGTTATAAAAGAAATTGTGAGATACCACTGTGTGTGCCCTGTTCGTCTTCTCCAAAGGGCTCGGTGCTACCAATCTTCTCCCCGTATCGCATCGCTGTCCGCTGCTCTTGGCCGCACAAGGGTGTCACCGGACCGGAGAATCACCAACGCTGATCCTGATTGCTTGTTCCCGTGCTCACCCGACGAAGCCGATCGTGGAATTTCGTGGAGAAGCCGGGCTTGGTGCGAGAGGACTCGAACCCTAGAGGTGTCGTCCCCTACTCCTCCCGACCGCGTGAAGGAGGTCTACCTTTCGCGTGTCGCCTTCCCTGTTTTCCCTGATCGCGAGCCTCTGTTTCTTCTTCTCTGACACTCGCACACGAGGTTGGCTGCCGGTGCCAACGACGAGGGAAGCTACTGGAGATCTTGTAGGGTACGTTGTCAATCTGAGAGATATTCTTTTCTCTTGTCTGACTACAATGATATAATGCTTGTTGGTCTCAACGAGCCTACATCCTATCAAAAAATGGTAATGAACTCAAATTCTAAGAAATGACTAAAGGCAATGAGGTTTAAAATGGAATCCATGTACAACCAAGTATGGACTTTTATTGATCCACCTGAAGGAATCAAACTCATTGGGTGTAAGTGGATCTTTAAGAGAAAGACTAACATGAATAGTCATATGTATACCTATAAAGGACGATTGGTAGCTAAAGGATTCAAGCAACTTCATGGTATAGACTATGATGAAACCTTTTCACCAGTTGTGATGCTTAAGTCTATTCGGATCATGCTTGCTATTGCAGTTTACCATGATTATAAGATCTAACAGATGAATGTCAAAACTGCATTTCTAAATGAAAATCTACTCGAGGATGTGTACATGACACAACCTGAGGGTTTTGTAGATCCAAAGGATGATAGAAAGGTATGTAAGTTGCAAAGGTCCATTTATGGATTAAAACAAGCTTCTAGAAGCTGGAATCTTCGATTTGATGATGCAATCAAAGCTTTTGGTTTCATCAAGAACGAAGATGAACCTTGTGTCTACAAAAGAATTAGTGGAAGCACAGTCATCTTTCTCATCCTGTATGTAGATGACATACTTCTCATTGAAAATGATATCCCTATATTGCAGTCTGTAAAGACATGGCTTGGGAATTATTTCTCAATGAAAGACTTAGGTGAAGCAGTCCTATATTTTAGGCATTAAGATCTATAGAGATAGATCTAACAGATTGTTTGGCCTAAGTCAGAGTACATATATTAACAAGGTGCTCAATCGTTTTGCCATGCAGAATTTCAAAAAGGGATTCTTGCCGATATCACATGGTGTGAGCCTTTCGAAGGCTCAATGCCCCTCTTCTAAGGAAGAAAGGGACCGCATGGATTAGATTCCTTATGCATCTGCTATAGGGTCTATCACATACGTATGCTTTATACTCGCCCTAATGTCTCATATGCATTAAGCATGACGAGCAGATACCAGTCAGATCCAGGTGAAGGTCACTAGACAACAGTCAAGAATATTCTTAAGTACTTGAGAAGAATAAAAGATTATTTCTTGATATTTGGAGGTGATGAGGAGCTCACTGTAAAGGGTTACAGCGATGCAAGCTTCCAAACTGATAAGGATGATTTCAGATCGCAGTCAGGGTATGTATTTTGCTTAAATGGTGGTGTTGTGAGTTGGAAGAGTTCAAAGCAAGACACAGTTGTTGATTCTACTATAGAGGTCGAGTATATTGCTGCTTCTGGTGCAGCAAAAGAGGTTGTTTGGATCAAAAAATTTATTACAGAGCTTGGTGTAGTTCCTAGCATAGTGAACCCAATAGACCTCTATTGTGATAACAATGGGGCAATTGCATAGGCTAAGGAACCTCGCTCTCATCAGCGATCCAAACACATACTATAACAATTTCATCTCATTCGAGAGATCATCGATAGAGGAGATGTGAGGATATGCAGAGTATCGACTGATGCTAACATTGCAGATCCTTTGACCAAGGCTTTGGCATAGAGGAAGCATGATGGTCACACTAGGTCACTGGGTATTAGATATTTCAGTGATTGACACTAGTGCTAGTGGGAGATTATTAGTGTTAGCCCTAGAGTCAATTATGAGATGATTGATAAGGAAACTTTTGTATCATATTTCATTAATAAAAGATAAAGTTTATGGTTATTATATTTACTTTAGATCTGTGCCAGATGAATAAGTATAATAATGTCCTAGGGTAGTAGGTTCTAGTCTACAACGTATCAATTGGTTGAATTGATAGTGGAAGGTTATATATATAGAACACTACTCTTAACTATTCCTAGTCAAACTTTAATATACAAGGGCAATATTAATGCATTGAGACTAGCATGTAGGTCAACTGATGACTTAATCTCACAAGTCATGGATATAAGATATCAAGTTGACACATGGTATATATTAGAGAATATATACTGAATTGACCTATCATGAGAATGTTTCATAGATCATTATATGAGTGTCATAAACATTCTCATAGTGACTATTAATATAAATAGTCCTTAGACTTGAAGTCACTACGGTTCCCTACATAAGGAGTTGTGTACTTTAGTATCGACAAATGTCACCTGTAACAAGGTGGACTATAAAGTCGATCACTGGGTATGCAATAAATTATGTAGAAAGGATGTGAGTGATGTAGATGAGATCTATCTCTTCCATATGACAGAAGTGATATCTGTGAGCCCCTTGATTAAGTAGAACTACTAAAATGCATGACCATGCTCAAATAAGTCAATATGAGATATTGAGCTCATTTGGTTAAGTGAAGTCTACTTAGAGATCAAGAAACATAAAAATTAATAAGGGGATGACACAGTCTATACCTCATGGATCAATCTAGATATCGAGGATAGAAGGACCAAGTTATACAAGATAATAGACACAGAAAGGTTAGGTCGGATCTCGACATTCTCATCACTTGGGTAGCAATGATGCATTGTTAGATGTCACTCATTGCTTATGTATCTAAAATATTATTTTAGATACATTGTCAAACGTTATGAGAACCTATTGGGTCACACACAAAGAACATGTTGATTTAGAGATGGGTATATTTTAGTTTGACTAAAATATGATGAACTCTAAGATTATAGGATTAAGTTTAATCTCATTAAGTTAGACTCAAATGAATCCAACTATTGGATTATTGGATTGAGTCTAATCCAAATTAGACTTATTGGATTAGACTCAACCACTAAAGAGGATTAATGTCTATTAATAGAGATTAATGGAGTATTGATGAAAAGGAGAGCAAAAGGCAAAAAAAATTTGTATTCATTGGATGACTCTTTGTATTCTCTTTGTATTGATTGGTATTCATTAGATGACCTTTTGTATTCATTGGATAAGTACAAAAGGTCAATTTTATACATTTGGTGAATGATCACTTCTAGTCTCCTCTTCTTCTACTCTTAGCAAAATCATCCAAGTTGCTAGCACAACAAAGGTGGTTCTTCTCCGAAGGCTAAGTTCGTGCGACGAACGAAGGACGTGTTCATGTGGATACCGAAGAGGCGTGACCATTTTGATCGTGCTGAGATCTACCAAATCAAGTTGCTACCGAGGATTGTTCCGTTCATGCAACAAAAGTGACAACTCGATTAAACATGTATACTACATTCGCATGGATCTCTGGAGGGATCGATTTTGTTCTGCTGCGTTTATTTATTATTTTTCATAAAAGATCCCTACAAAAATGACTTTAAAATAAATTTTGGGCCTCAAGACCTAGAGGGAGTCTACCCCGCACACAATGCTTTATTAATCCACGCCACTGTAACTAACTACGATATAGTTAGAGTATTCATGGACACGGAGAGCTCGGTTAATATATTGTTCAAAGAAGCTTTTAACTAAATGCATATCGACCGCGTAGAGTTACAATCTATGTCAGCAACCCTATTCAAATTCACAAAGATACAACTGCTAGGGTAAATCAGCTTTCCTCTCTCACTAGGCCACTCGGAGCGTCATCTTCATCGTGGTCAACACTCCATCTTCTTACAATCTCATCCTTGGAAGGTCAGTCATCAGCTCATTCCACACGATTGTCTTTACTTTTCATCAGAAGTTGAAGTTCACAGTAGACGATCAAGTCAGCTCGGTTAGAGGAGATCAAACCGCTGCTCAAAAATGCTATATAGAGACAGTTCGGATCGACCTTAGGAAGATGCGAAGAACTCGGATCGCAGCCTATTCATGAAAAGGAGGAAGTTCAAATTGTACCAAGTCAACCTAACCGTGTTACTCAGATAGCAACTGACTTAACACCTGAGCTTAAATTGTCTTGTCTGGAATAACGATGTCTTTGCCTGGGTGCCTAACGAAGTCACTGGAATAGCATCCACCATAATGGAGCATCACCTCAACATCCTCTCAGAGTCTTGACCTATTCAACAAAAGAAGTGACACTTCAGACCTCGACAAGATAAGGTAATACGTAGTGAAATCACCAAGCTCATCAAGGTTGGACATATTCAAGAAATTCAATTTCCAATATCGCTAGCGAACATAGTGCTGATACTCAACCAAAAGGTAAATAGCGAGTCTGTATTGACTTCCGAGACCTCAACAAAGTCTGCCCTAAGGACTGTTATCCGCTCCCTAGAATCAATCAGTTGGTAGACTCGACCTCGGGATGCAAGCTTATATGTATGCTAGATGTGTATCAAGGATATCACCAAATCCTTTTAGCTCAGGAAGATCAAGAAAAGGTTAGTTTCATCACCTCTGATGGGATTTTTTATTATACAGTTATGCCTTTTGGGTTGAAAGAATATAGGAGCTACTTATCAACAGCTCATAGATTAGGTCATCAGACACTAGATCGGTCACAACATCGAGGTATATATGGACGCCAAACTAATCAAATCAGCTCAGGTTGAAAACCTGATCAATGACATTGAGGAGACATGTAATACCTTGTGGAGGTATAATCTCAAATTAAATTCAAGCAAGTGTCTACTCGATGTGAAAAGTGATTGTTTCTCGAATACATAGTCATCGAGAAAGGGATAGAAGCCAACCCAGAAAAAGACCAAGCCTTACAAAATATGGTTTAACCACGAAACACCAATGAGGTCCAGAGATTGGTCGGACGAATCATGACATTATCACGATTCATATCACAATCAACTGCAAAGAGCCTTCAATTCTTTAAAATAATGCGCAAAGTTGTTAGATTCACTTGGGATGAGAAGTGAGTAAACTTTTAACGATTTGAAGACATACTTAATAACTCTTCCGGTTCTGTCCAAGCCTGTAACAAGAGAACCTCTGTGGATATATTTATCAGCTCCTGAAGGAGCTCTCAGCTCAATCCTGGTGCGACAGGGAAGGGCAATGTTCAACAACTTATCTATTTATTAAGTCATCTATTGAAAGACGCTAAAACTTGCTACACCACCTTTGAGAAGCTTGCTCTAGCATTAGTATTAATTGCCCATCGATTTCAATTTTACTTCCTCTCACACCCCCACTATGGTGCTCACTAACAGCACCCTGGGTCGAGTGCTAACTTAATCTAAAAGCTTCTAGACGCCTAATTAAGTGGACTACGGAACTCAGCGAGTATAACATCCAATACCAGCCAAGACATCCATCAAGGCCCAAGCCTTAGCAGACTTCCTAATCGAAACCTCCTGCATAGAACTGCAAAAGACCTGGAAGATCTTTGTATACGGATAGACCGCCAAGAAAGAAAGTAGAGTCAGGGTATTGTTATGCTCACCTAGGAGGAGATATTGCAGCTAACGGTAAAACTCCACTTCAAGGCCTCCAACAAGGAAGCCAAATATGATGCCTTATTTGTTGGCCTTCAAGCAGCCAAACACATGTGGAGCAACCCGAATAATCATCCACTCAGATTCACAATTAACAGCTTAACAACTTAATGACACCTTTAAAATCATAATGATTAGCTTCGGTGATACACTAAAGCCTTTGAGAAAATGAAAGTTGACTTCCAAGAGGTTATCATCTAGAGAATGTCTTGATCTGAAAACCAGAAGGCAGATGAACTGGCCAAATTAGCCAGTACCTTAGTGGCATGGGAGCACGATCGACCAGGTGGCTGACTTGGTTGAACCGCCAACTGGAGGGTTCCCATCACTACCTTCTTAAAGTATGGAACTCTACCCCAGGACTTAGATCAGGCCAGAACACTAAAAAAGATGAGCAACACGCTTCACTTTGATAGGAGACATCTTTTACGAATGGACTTTCTGTCGCCCTTTGCCTAAATGCCTCAATTTAGATGAGATTGACTATGTTATGCGGAAGATTCATCAAGACCTTTACGGAAATCACATTTGAGAGCGAACTCTGACACGAAAGTTTTGTTAACTAGTTACTTCTGGCCCACCCTTCAGGCCAACACAACTCAGCTGGTCAATACCTGCCTGAACTACTAGAGGCATTAACATCTCCCCATCATCTTACGGAGTAGTCAAAGATTACGACCGTCTCTTGCCCCTTTAACTAATAGGGAATAGATATCGTGAGTCTTTTCCCTATATATCTCAATTAGAAGAAATTTCTTTTAATTGTCGTCGACTATTTCTTTAAATAGGTTGAGGCAGAACCATGGGCACGGATCGTCGAGAAAGTCATCCTCAAATTTCTCTAGAAGAACATCGTTTATAGGTTTGGCATCCCTCGCAAGCTGGTGTCAGACAACGACCGACAATTCCAAGGTCGTAAGCTTAAGGAGTAATGCCAAGGGCTCGGTATCATTCAAACCTTCACCTCTATTGTCTATCCTCAAAGCAATGATCAAGCAGAGGCAGTCAATCAAGAGTTTATCCAAGGTCTCAAGGTAAAGTTAGATCAAGTACAATACAGTTGGGTGAACGAATTGCTTGGCATCCTGTGGGCTTAAAAACTACTCCGAGGGACTACACAAAGATGACACCTTCTATCTTGTCTATGGTGGGGAAACAATGGTGCCTATCGAGATCGACCTCAAATTGATGTGCATCTACACTTATGGAAAGGATAACTCAGACAAGAGACAACTCGAACTTGACCTCATTACTGAAACAAGGGAGAGAGCAGTCACACGACTCACCTCCTACCGCCAACGCATATGTCATACATACAATAAACGAGTCATCCCTCGTTCTTTTCATCTTTTTTCCATGTTTCCCTTGTATGCAAATATTACTTACCAAACACGAAACCCCTAGCCTCTAGCTAGCGACTCAACCTTACAACAAACACGGAACCCCTAGCCCCGAACTAACGACTCAGCCTTACGACAAACACAGAACCCCTAGCCTTGAACTAACGACTCAGTCTTACGACAAACATGGAAAACCTATCCCCAAGCTAATCACTCAGCGTTACGACAGGCATGGAAAATCTATCCTCAAGCTAGCGACTCAGTGTTACGACAGACACGGAAAGCCTATCCCCAAGCTAGTGACTCAGTCTTACGACAGACATAGAACCCCTAGCCTCGAGCTAGCGACTCAGTCTTACAACAGACACAGAACCCCTAACCCCAAGCTAGCAACTTAGTCTTGCGACAGACACATAACATCTAGCCCCGTGCTAACAACTCCATCTTACAACAGACATGGGAACCCCTAGCACCGAGCTGGCAACTCCGCCTTATGACAGACATAGAACATCTAGCCTCAAACTCACGACTCAAGATTACGACAAGCACAAAACTCCTATCCCCGAGCAAGCGACTCAGTCTTATGACAGGCACAAAATAGCTAACAACTCGGCCTTATGACAAGCATGGAACACTTAGTCCCGAGCTAACGATTCAACCTTACGACAAGCACAGAACTCTTAGCCCCGAGTTAGCGACTCAGTCTTACGACAGACACTGAACCCCTATCCCTGAGCTAGCGACTCAACCTTACAACAGGCACAGAACCCTTAAACCTAAGCTAGCAATACAACCTTACGACAAACACGAAACTCCTTGCCCCGAGCTAGCGATGCAATTTTACGTCAGACATGGACCTCCTAGCCCAGAGCTAGCAATACAACCTTATGACAGGCAGAAAATTCCTAGCCTTAAGCTAGCGATTCAACCTTATAGTCTCACGACAAGCTCGAAACCTTCGACCCCCAAAGTAAAGTATCTTGACGATAAGCCCTCCCTCAATTAATGATCCCCTATCGGGTCACCCGTTATTCAACACTCCTCACACCGTTCAAGCCATGAGAAGTTTGTAGGACTATCAACCGAGCCTTTGATCGTTATTAACTCTAACTCCCTATAGGGGTTATGGCCTTAGCTGCTACCTGGCTCACTCTCCACTCGGAAATGAAGTGAAGACAAGCATTCGACATATGAAGAAAGACGAAAGCTGAATAAGTACCTTTATTACTTGAAATTTTGCAAATTCAATACAAAAGAAGATACAAAGATAGTACAAATATGAAATTGTAAACTCGAGACGGGGGATGAGATCAGTCGGCCTTCTCGAAATCGAGCAAATCGTCCTAAACCTTCTTCAGGTCTAGGAAGGCCAAGTTACTCCCTCGTGGAACGAGCCCTAAGCGAAGGAATTAGTGGGTGGCGCCTTCAAATCCATGCTTAAGCATTTACTTCTTCAGAGGCCAAAAAGGTCTTCTTTCGGTACTCCCAGCGGCCTTCCTCACCCGCTGATAATCAACCAATGCAGCCTTGGCGGTCTCTAACTTAGAGGTTAGCTTCATTTCCTTCCCCTTCTTATCAACTAGTTGTAGCTCTAACTTTTCCACGGTCGAAGTCTTTGCGCAAAGGTTAGATTGATGTTATAGCTGTTGACCCTCGAGGGGGGTTAGCTTCACCTCTTACATGATTAGATCTTGTTAGGCCCGAGTCGGCTCATCTTGTAGCTGCTTAGTTGACTCCTCTGAAGCTCGTGCAACGACTTGGGTCTTTGCCAACTCGTGCTCCAACTCATTAGCCGTATCAAAATATATCCGGGCCCCTTAACGCTATTTCTCCATTTCGATCTCAGCTTTCTCATTTGCCATCTGAGCAGCAACTGTCTCGACCTTGGCTTTATCAGCTTCGCACTAAGCCTCCTCGACCTCGCGTCCCGGGGTCGATTGAGTTTGTTGACCTTCCAGCTCAGCTAATCACGTCTCCATTCTTCAATGTTGTTTCACCAAGTGTAGAAGGCGGTGGTGCAGTTCCTATAAATATAGCTTGGTCGTTGAATCATACCTTTAAAATGGACCCGAACAAGTTTTCACACAAGTCCAAGAGGCCCAAGCAGGGTATGACGCCCGTCTCGTAAGCCTTAAGACCCTCAGTTGGGGAGGGGCTAGGCCTTCTAGATCTTTCCTCGCCTCGAGGAACTCTAGGGGGGTGGCAGAACTAGAGCTCAGTCAAGAAGGCTTAGACGATGAAGAGGCACGATTCTGAATCTCGATACAGGGACTAGGTTGCGTTTGTCCGAGTATTGGGTTGGCGACTCTGTTGGCGGCACAAGAGGTCACCAAGTCCTTGGAAGTCTTTGCTCTTTCCCCATGCTCGCTTATAGAGGGCAACTTCTTATTGGTTGTGGGGCTAGGATATTCTCTGCTGGAGGTCGGGTCGACTTCTATCGTTTCGAGGAGCCGATTTGCCTCAAACTTGACGTTTGCTGAATTGGATGGGCAGATGGTGGTTGTCTAGAAGCCCAATCCCTCTTTCGAGGTTGGACCTCAGTATTGACCCCAACCTCAGGATTGTCTACTTCGTGAGACTCCAACTCGATGGCGAAAGTCGATGTCTCGGCTACCACAGGGACCCCGAACTCGATCTGCATCTCCTCGACGACGGGGACCCCAGACTCGATTTGCGTCTCCTCAATGATGGGGACCTCAAACTCAGCCGCAACAGAAGACCATGGAGGGGTGAGGGGGTGGCAGTTCTGTTGAGCCCTTGGTCGCATCCTCTAAGGCCCACAGGCCTTCCACACTCAAAAGGTCCCACTTTAGGGTTTTGTTGACCGTGGCGTTCAACATAGTTTGATCTACAAGAAAAGGTAGAGCTAGTCAGTGCGGGTGGAAATCTAAAACAAATAGTGCATTACTCAGTCGTTCTTCCAACGCAATATTATTCGAGATTAACTCAACTCGATATAGTAGGGTTTCATTCTCCAGCATATTTATATTGAACTTCAAGCCCGCTAAGGTCTCGATCGCCTCCAAATATGTCTGCTCCAGTTTGTATTACCCAAGCAACGATTGAGGCGGTAGGTCGGCTCACCAAGCAGTTGGCCGGGTATACAGGGGTGGCTTGACAAAGATATAGCAACCTTTTCATCCCTTGTGTGACGTCGGGTATTCATTGAGGAAGTTACACCCCGGTCTGGTGGCGAAGTAAAAGATTATGGGCTCTCCTCGTTTAGGGTAAAAGAGATAGTGAAAGATCACGGAGATCAAGTGAAATTTGGTACAGTTGGAGAATGATGACTGTGCCACAGATCGACGATAGGAATTTAGGGTGAGTTGTGATAGTGAAATTTAAAAATAGGTGGTGAGGTCTTGAAGGAAAAGGAGGGGAAACCTAAGGCCATGCGCTAGCTGACCATGGAAACAGGCGGCATAAGCAAGAGGCGACTCATGTGGTCGATGCTCCGGCATTGAAATCCTAATCTCGTGATCGGCAAGGGATGCCAAACTGTAGTCGGAGGTACGGTTCTTCCTCTCTCATATATATAGATCGTTGGGTCTTATACCAGAAGACCAAGGGTTCATCAATGACCATGGGCTCAGAAAGAAAGACGAAGACAAAGAAAACAAAGGAAGAAAAAGGATGGCAAACATACTGTCACCGAAAGCTGGAGGAAGATGAAGACCTTGAGACAATCCAAAGCAAATGAAAGTGGTGTTGCTTTTCGATAACCTAATATATGTTGGCGGTAGTATAGTTTACCACATCAGCCCACTGAGCCATCGAATGGAGAGAATTAAACGGCAAGATGTCTATCATAGCCTTCAGATTGAGAAGTCGGATCATTGCGATCATGGCACAATCTCCCCCATCAAAGCACCAAAGGGAAAATGGTGAGACAACACCATCGAGCTCCGCGATGATTTAAAGAAAGTCGTTCAGATAAGTGGCAATACAGTGCCACCACAAAATCTAGGGTCGCGTAAGCAACGACATCACCACGTGCCTTCACAATTAATGCAGCAAGGTATTCTCGCAGCTCGAGATGGATACTATATGTCTGCCAGTAAGGTGACGGTACAGCGCACCAATCATAAGGGTGATACGCGAACTGACGTATCGTGTTCATTAAATGTGACGCCTTATCTCCTCCGTAACAAAGACCCGACCAGCTATCCTAACAAAACATTGACACCTCGACTCAGCATTCCAAACCAGCCAGCTTAGAAGGTGTGTGACAACTTAGCACGGTCTAATCAATCGGACTACACCTCTTTCAATTAGACTAATTGAGGAGATTTGTGATATAACAAAAGCCTACAGCCTCTACATGACCCATGTGATACAAAATCGTGTTGAGCTATCAGTCGAAGTCAAGGCGGGTTAGACGTGATCCGAAATGAAACAATCTAGGCCTAGAAGGGATTCGAGTCTAGTCGAATCAACTCGATGTACGCATCCCAAGAAGCCAAGTTTGTCAAGGGATCGATTGACTATCATAACTAGGCCTTAGCCATCATCCTTATTTTCGACTCAACCTCAGCGGCTGACCTCATATCCAATTCGGCCTCAATAGCCGACTTCATTTTGACTCAGCCTCAATCACTGACTTCATCTCCAACTCGACCTCAGTCGCCGACCTCATTTTCCACTCAGTCTCAGCTACCGACCTCATTTGCAACTCGGCCTCAGCCACCGACCACATCTCTAACTCGGTCCCAGATACCAACCTCATCTCCCTATGAGATCGCTCAACATCAATCTCACCTCCTCACTCGCTCCTGACTTGGGCCCATTGACCTTTTTGTTCATAAGACCGTTTCTCCAAGAAGATCTGGCAATAGGAGCACGTATCTCAAAACATACCATAAATGGTAGTGTGTATCTCAAAACAGATCATAATGGATGCATATGTTCGGGAGAACAGACACATTAATAACTTTTAAAAAAGTTGTCCACCTCCAGGAGCACAGGTATGCACACACAAAACCTTAATTTCCCTTAGCCACTTCTGCAAAAAACTCCTAAGTTGATCATCGAAGTAGTATGTCGAGATCCATCTCCGGTGTCATTCTAACGGTCTTTTGGAGTGATTTTCAAGACCCTTTCATCCCTTCCGACAGCTATCACCGGGGAGAGTCTACATCAGCCTGTTCATTAACCGATAGTTTGATCATCCACGATATTTGGCCAGAACACTAATTATTGGTCAAGTGTGATTATTATACATTAACTTTCATCTATATGGGGTTGACTTTATGAATTTTATCCCTTTATATATATATATATATATATAGATAGATAGATAGATCATGATTTTAAGCACCAAGATGCGACGAGTTTCAGAATTTGAGGAATAAAAAACTTGGTCCCAAATTTTGCTTATAGTTCTTATAGTGGTTGAAAGGATATTGTGGTTTCAATAAAGCTAGTTAAGTTATTCTGTTTTCTGATGAAATGAGCAAAGAGCTACAAAATAGGCCACACTAAAAAAAAACCATTAATAATGTAAAAAAAACAATCTATAACTGTGACAGGACATTAGTTCGATAGAAAGCCCTGATGAAGTTAAAATTGTCATTGTTTGGACTATGCTTACTCAGGAGGATAGATTCCCATTCCATAGAAAGGCCCCTAACTGCCGATCACTCTTAATGGATTTTAGAATGGAGTCCACGAATGATTCTGCAAAAGGATCTGGACAAATTTTGCTTCCTCCCAAATATATGTATGAAGGAAAAATTAGTCAAATGGGCAGAAAGACCATGATGCCCTTCGCCTCTATGATCCAATATAATGCTCGTCATTGATGATACCAGATGTAGACCTCAAGGCATTTGTCTGCTAAAATGATGAGCAATGCCACTTGAATGGATTTGGAAAGATGGATTTGATAGAGAAGGTGAAAGATTGAATTCCTTATCTCTTCAACTCACTTCCACTTTTCCTTTTCGTCATCTTCACCATCAAGTAATCCACCTTATGGATTTCTCCACTCTCTCTCACACAGCCTTTTCTCACCTTATGGATCATTGGAATCCAACTAATTTAGTTGCTATGGCATTTTTTTTTTTGTTGGTGCCATTATATCTCCTAAATTTGTCTCTTTATAGTTAATAATGCTCACACATTTAAGGGTTTTCATCAAGTAATTTCACTGCAGATAGTTCAGTCATTCGTCCTTCATATATTCGATAAAATTTCCGAAAAAGAGCCATTATTTATTGATCGGATTAATCCTTAATATTTTAGACAACTTTGCCTTAGGAAAAATTACTTTTGTCGTCCCGCATTACATGTTCTACAAATGTTCGAAGGAAAACCAAGGACTAGAAACATCCTTCAAAATAGAATAAGACGGAAAGAGTTGGAGAGCTTACGACATGCGAAGCGATGACGGAAGAGAAAAGCGAAGCGACGAGCATTCCATGGACGACGCGGCCGCGGTCGAAGCAGCCGATATCCCGTGCGAAGCCGTCGTCCAGGTGGATGGGGTTGTGGTCGCCACTGATTTCGGAGAAGTGTGCCACATCCGACTCAGAGAACCGCCTAGACTCCCTAAGCACGTCGCCGACCCGGAGCAGACGCGCGGTTGCTCGAGTTGAGGAGGAAGAGCAACGAGAAGAGAAGAAAAGGAGAGAGGGGCCAGGGCGAGCGGATACGATCCGGAAAACCCGACCAATGCGAGTCATCGCAAAAATAGTCGGACGCCAGGAGACTGCAAAGAGGGTAGGGGGTTCAACTATATTGGAGGGTCCGCTTACCCTCGAGGGCGGAAACTCGGTCCGCGGATTGACAAGGGAGTCGAGCGCGACTTGCTGGGGCTCTCGCAGCCTCCGATTTTTTTTTTTTTTTTTTTTGGCTCAATCAACATCTTTTCTATGCAAAATGAGATTGGATGACCTATTACGTGGAGATGTTAAGGTGGTAAATTTTTATCCCCGGGAATAGTATAACGGTAGGACATTCGAATTGTGGACTTAGGGACCCGCGATTCAATTCCCAGCTACGGCGTATTTGTAGGAATTTTCCTCCAAATGGAGAACGCAATCAAAGGATGTTGTGCATCTGGATTGGTCGCCGTATGCGCTTCCCGATTTACCCTGGTGGTCGGTGGGAAACTTCCATGGGACCGGGCCGGCCACCCCCAGGGATTGAGTCCATGAGACTGATTGGGATTTATCATTTTTTTTTAAGATGATAAATTTTATTTTTTTTTAAAGAAGGGATTAAATGACCTAAAGCATCGCCAGAGAGACTGTGAAATGTCAATTTTGCCCCGACACATTGATAAAATTTAATATAAATATTGGAGAGTCAATGGATTGATGAGTTAAAGAGTGAAAGTTAATGGTTATAAAAATTATCCATATATATTTTAAAATAGTGGCTATGTAGTTGAATTAGTAGATGAGAGGTAATGAGATAATGGTTGTATTGTGAAGCTGGTTATTAATGTTGAAGAGTTAGTGGAGTATAATTAAGATGATAGTGGATTAATGGTAAGTTACGTATTAATTTATAAATATGTTATTTATTTATCAATCAAAAGCATTGAGAAATTTTATTTTACCTTCCTTGTCTATCCTCAACCTTCTACTACATTGTATGTTTGTATAAAACTTTTTTATTATTTTTCTTAATAGTAATATCATAGTCAAATTTCGAGGAGAGACATGATTCTAAAAGTTTTATATTACCCATCATTCCTTGATTTGATGGTCACTATAACCATTGGAGCATACTCGTGGAGAATTTTTAAGGTTAAAAAAAAATTAGATAGTCATGGTTTCTAGAGTAGCAAAACCAACAGAAGATGTTGCACTAATAAATATGCAGAAGATAGAACATGAAACGTTGAAATTAAAGGATCTTAGAGTAAAGAATTATGTTTTCTAAGATATTGACCACTCAATTTTGGAAATCATTCTTTGGAAGAATACCGTCAAAGATATCTAAGATTTCATGAAAAAGAAGTACTAAGGTACAACAAGGACTAAGAAGCAGCAACTTCAAGCACTTCGTTTAGAGTTTTAAATGCTCCGAATGAAATCAAGGAAATCAATTATAGATTACTTTTTAAAGACCAATGGTAATTGTTAATAAAATATGGATCCTTGGCGATAAGACAAAGGATGTTCTTATTGTTGAGAAAATTCTTTCGATCTATGACATCAAAATTTAATTTTGTTGTCTGCTCAATCGAAGAAGTGAATGATGTAAGTCTACTTTCAATTGATAAATTACAAAGTTCATTATTAGTTCATGAGTAGAAAATTAATTACCTTGAAAAGAGAAGCAATCATTGAATGCTTTATCAGAAAATCACTATATAAATAGTAGAGGTGATAGAGGAAAGTAAGAGATAAAGGTCGAGGAAGATGAGGTAGAAACAATAATGATCATGAGAATCGATAACAAATCAACACCAAGAGAGTTATTTTCAAAGAAGAGATAGATGTGTAGGTCTAGGAAAGTGATAGGAGGGGTGAATATCGCTTTTTTAAAATCTTTCTTTTCTTTTGAAACAAATCAAGAAGAGTCACAACGGAAACATAAAGCGAAACTTGACAAGATTGGTTACTTGGTTTATAGTTCAACGACTACTACTCCAAGGCCTACAATCTCTTGAATCATTTACGAGTAGGCAATCCACTATAAGTTTCCTTCGGAAAGCTTTCAAAGAAGAAAACTTGTACAAAATGATAAGAGAATAGTAAACTACTATTATCTCTTTTGAATTATAATGCACATAATAAATATTACCGACAACAAAATAGTAGAGGTTCGTGTAGGTTGTCGAAGAGAGATTTGATGTAATAGAAGTGCAAACCTTTCTTCAACCAGCGAGATGAGAGAGTTGGATTATAAAGAATTGATGTCTGAAGCCTCAAAACTCGAGCTTCTTTTATAACTTTTAGTCAAGCGATCGAACCCACGTTCGATCCACTGATCCCAATTAGATCCTTGTTATATCCGTGCTTGATTTCAGGGGTTTCCAGTCGATTGAACCTCTTATCGATCAATTAAACCCTATTTCTTTCCTTGATGGTTCGTTCAATCAAATCCAATCCTACATGATCCTACATTCCACTTAATTCGGTCGACTGAACATCCCTATCAATTGATTGAACATTGGAGTTTCCTTTGTTGCATGGTCTGATCATTTTTTATCCTTGCTTTCCATATGTGTTCAGTTGATTGATCATGGTAATCAGTCAATCAATCCTATATTTCCTTTTGGGCTTGGATCGAAATCAATCTGTGCTTCTCTTCTTCTCTGATCGGTTAATCGAACCTCCCTGTTCGATCGACCAAACCCTTCTATTACAATTTCATTCCTTGTTGGTTTTGAATTTAGACCATCACTAATCAATTCCTCCCAAATGGGACACACGTCCTCACTGCCTTTCAATCTGAAAGATCTCTCAAGAACTTACCTCACTTATCTACCAAACATCTAGTCTAGTTGATTTGTTTGGACTTTCTATGGTTAGTGTCTAAACGACTCACTAGGACTTCCTTCTTTACTTGATGTCCGATCCAGTTGACCCATCAAATGTTCTATCAGATCAACTTATTTGATCTTCAACCCGGTGTTTGGTCCTTCTGATCCACTAAAACTTCACTATCTAGTGTCCAATCCACCTGACTCACTAGGACTTTCAATGTCTAATGCCCGGTCCTCCTGACCTATTAGGATTTTCCATGTTCAGTGTATACACTTAACTCCAATATTAAATGCATAATGTCTAACATTAAATCTTTTATCAAACATTAAAATATAAGTTTGATTATCGGTGTTGCCTGCATAAACAAGAGGAGGTGGAGGTCATCATTTAACAACTAATAAAACAAAGTCAGCAAACAAGTCGAATGTTGAATTTATAGATATTATAGGTATGCACATTATAGTTCAAAATATTATACTAATTTGAAGAAATAAAGTGGAGATCAGACTAACTTTGTAGAAAAAGAAGAAGTGTCTCTTTTGAGGGTATGTCACAAGAAGGAGAAAACTCAACAAAATTATGTGGTATTTAGATACATGTTGCAGTAATCGCATGTGTGAAGAGGAGACATTTTCTGACTTGAATGTATCCTTTTAGAGTTCTATCAAATTTATGACAACTTTACAATTTCTATTATGGGAAAATTAAAGGTAACAATCCAAGTGAAAGGGAATTCTACTCATACTATTTTTAATGTTCTTTTTTGTCAGATTTAAAGGCTAATTTGCTTAGTGTAGGTCAATTACAAGAAAAAGGATATGAGATTAATTTCTATCAAAGATGGTGTTTGTCAAATTCAAGATGCAAAGTTGAGTTTATTTGCTCAAGTTAATATAACAACAAATTGTATGTTTCCACTTTATCTCCATACTACATCTCATTCATGTTTTCCAATAAAATTAGATAATGAGGCATGGTTATGACACTTTTGCTATGACATCTAAATTTTGGCGGATTGAAAATATTACAATAGAAGAATATGATGACTAGTCTTTCTCAAATTATAACTCCTTTTCAAGTTTGTGAAGAATGTCTTGTTAGCAAATAACACCTTAATCAATTCCCACAAGGAAAATCTTGGAGAGTAAAGGCGGCACTAGAGCTTGTCCACTTAGATATTTATCGGTCAATAACATCACATTCTAATCAAGGTAAAAGACATATAATTACCTTCATGGATGATTTTAGTCGCAAAATACTAGTTTATTTTTTGTAAGAAAAATATAAGGCCTTTGTAGCAAAAGGCAACTTACAGTAGCTTACACACCCCAATAGAATAATGTATGTGAAAGGAAGAACTGTATTATTATATATATAGTGTGAAACCTTCTTACGATAAGTGGTATTCTCAAAAATATTTGGTTAGAAATAGTTAATTGGAGTACCTATATATTAAATAGAAGCTCCACATTATCTATTCAAAATATGACATTAGAGAAAGCTTGGAGTGAAAGAAAATCTATTATTGTTGTTCATTTTCGATTTTTTGGATGTATTGCTTATGCTCATATTCTAGATGAAAGGAGAAAGAAGATAGATAACAAAGGTAAATAATGCATTTTTCTTAGTATGAGTAATACATCAAAAGCTTGTATATTATATAATCCTAGTATTAAGAAAATTGTTATTAGTCATGATGTTGTATTTGATGAAAAAAATCACTTGGTCATGGAATCAAAATTGTGTTAAAGAAAATATTCTTGTAAATTTTGATGATGATGAGAAATTGCAATACTCTATAGAGGATGAGTAACATGAGGAAGTCACTTAAAGTATTCCAATAGTATATCAAAGTCCAATTGAAACTGAATCACAAAGGCTACAATGTGTTTGAAGAAGTCCAACATGGATGTCTAATTATGAGGTGTATGGAATTGACCAAGGTGATAATCCACTTACATATTTTGTTTTGTTTTCATATTGTGACTCTACTATCTTTGAAGTGTCTGTCAAAGAACCAAAATGGAGAAAGGCTATGGATGATGAAATTGCAACAATTGAATAAAATAGTACATGAGAATTATGTGATCTTCCAAAAAGGTAAAAGATAATTGGTGTAAAATGTATTTACAAGACAAAGTTAAAGGATAATGGCGAAATTGACAAGTACAAGACACACTTGGTAGCAAATAGTTATAAGCAAGAGTTTGGTGTTAATTATAAAGATGTTTTTGTCATGGCAAGGCATGATACAATCAAATTGGTGATAGTTATGATAGTTCAAAATTCATAATCTATCTTTTAGTTGGATGTAAAATCAACATTTGAAAGAACAGGTATTATTGATCAACTTCCTGGTCATGTGAAATTTGGTAATGAGAATATAGTTTATAGATTAAAGAAAGCTATATGGATTAAAACAATCCCCATAAGCTTGGTATATTCGTATATAAATTTATTTTTTGAAGCAAGGATTTTAAAAATGTTGGTGCATTCAGCACAGACAGTCAAACTTGTATTTTGATATCTGGTAAAGGGTTTAAAGTTACAAATTGAGAATCTAACTTGGGTGTTTAATGTATAGGTCACTTAATAGGGAAAGCCCTTGTGGGCCAAGAGGATTGGACACTAGGCAATAGAAAGAGTCTTAATGGATCAAGTGGACCAAACACTAAGCAAAGAAAGATCAGATGGGTTGATGAACTGGACATCTGATAGGAAAGACTTGGTAGGTTAGCAGGACCGAACACCAAATAGAAGAAAACCCTAAATAGGTTAGAAGATTAGACACTAAGTAGAAGAAGTCCAAATAGATCAGCAGGACCAGATGTTTGGCCAGGTAAGATAAAATAAGGTAAGTTATGGAGAGGTCATTCTGAAAGAAGATTGTGAGGAGCATCTTTTCTTTGGGACAGGGCTAATCCTATAGTTTGGCGATGATTTGACTAAAAAACTAACATGAGTTTCAAAGTTGAAGTTAGATAGTTTTAACTGTTAAAAAATAGAACATGAATTTTAATATATATATATATATATATATATAATCTATTTGTTGTGCTAACTTGTTTTTGCAAAGATTTAAGTTTTCGATCGACCAAAAGGTCAATCCTATCGATCAGATTATTCGGGCCACCGAAATGTCAATCTGGATAACTGCATGGTTAGATGTCACAAAAGGTGTTGATGTGGTGCTAGATAAGCAAAGTTTGTTGACGTTGATGGGAAACACTAGAAAATTCGTTCCGGTGAATTCTTGCAGAATAAATTTTTTTTCTGAAAACGGATTTAAGTTGCCCTCATAGTCAATCAAACAAAGTTTGATCGATACATTTAGATCATTGGGCTCTTGTGTTTGGTTTACAGGATCCGAGATAAAAGGAATAATTTATTTAAAGCGGAAAGCAATAAATTATACCTTTTCTTCGGGATGTCTAGAAGGAGATGGATGACCCCTCGATCTTTTGCTGTATATCCTCTCCTCTTCTCGAACGTTGTGTGGACAACGATCCTTCGAGATGATTCCACCAAGTCTCTTCTCTCCGATGGCAAGCAAGCAAGGAGCCTTCTCTTCCTTTTTCTTCTTCTTCTTCCTTCTTCTCTTCTTTCTTGTTCCTCACTTGCCGCCGACCCAAGCCAAGAGATAGGGAGTGCTCCAACCCTAGCAAGGCTTGGTAGAGGATGAACCGAAATCAAAGAGGGAGGGATGGAGAAGAACCGAAATCAAAAAGAAGGGAGAGGGGGTGTTGGCGGCGGCAACAAAAAGGGGAAAGAACTTTGGTGCCACCGACCCTAGGGGGAGGAGAAAGGAATTTTTGTGTGTTCTTTTGACTCCCCTAAAATCCTCCTTATATAGATATGTCATCTAGGAAATTTAAGAAAAAGTCTAACAAATTTTTATAAGATTTAATTAGAACAAATCTAATAAAATCTTATGGATAAAATTTGTTATCTTTTTAATAAGTTTCAATTATATATTAATTTTGTTCTTATTTTTAACAAAATATTTTAATTATATCTCGCTAATTCTTAACGAGATTCCATAATTAATATTTTGTTAATTTAACAAAATTAATTCACAAAATTTTATAATAAAATTTTGTACGAGAAGAGACGAAATTTCTTAGCGGAAATTCTTATAAAAAATGTCTTTCTTATCAGAATTTTCCCAGGAAAAATTCTAAATAAAATTCCAAAAATTTTCTTTTATAAATAGAATTTCCTATTTGAAATTTCTCACAGAATTCTCCCGGAATTCTTCCGAGGGTCTTCGGGAGGTCTTCAAGAATTCTTCCGAAGGTCTCCGGGAGGTCTTTAAGAATTCTTCCGAAGGTCTCCAAGAATTCTTCCTGAGGTGGATTTGAGGAATTTCAGAGGCTATAGTAGGGACCTAGAGGAGGAATTGGTTTTGGTCTCCCGATGGGCTTAAGCTTCTCATGTTCTTCCTGAACACACAGCTTAAGTCCATCAATAATAACTCATTCCACTAGAGAGTTATTATTGCACTACCGTACCAATCCCATATTACAACATAGGCTCCTTCTTACTATAAGTACATTAGTCTCCCTGTGTTTAAGATATCGTATGATTATTTCCAGTCATAGTTGTCGTAAATCTAATTTAATAAAATATGGTAAAGAATCTGATTTCACAAATCAAAATTCTTTAATTAGATTAGGAAATAAATCTAATCAGAAAATCTAATTAATTAGGAAACAAATTTCCTAATCCAAATTTCCTAACAAATTAGGAAATTCTACAATTAGAAATTCTAAATTAAATATCAATATTTTCTTTTTAGGAAATAAATTATTAATTAAGAAAATCTAATTAATCAGGAAATAAATTTCCTAATATGAAATTTCCTAACAAATTAGGAAATTTCTACAATTAGAAATTCTGAATTAAATAATAAATTTCTCTATTTTAGGAAATAAAATTTTAATTAAGAAAATCTAATTAATTAGGAAACAAATTTCCTAATATGAAATTTCCTAACAAATTAGAAAATTTCTATAATTAGAAATTCAAAATTAAAATCTCAAAATTTTCTAAATTAAATTTACGACTAACTACTACGCGTAAACAATTTTACGCGTAGGCCTTGCACGATCTAGCTCTGATACCACTGTTGGGATCGTCCCGGTGCAATGCGCGTGTTCTACACGTTTCAAAAACGTGCGCAGCGGAAATAAAATAATAATTAAAACTAATTATTATACAACACACGCATGCATAAACAGGAAATAACATGTACAAGGCATGACAGGAAATTAAAATTTTACAGAATAAAAATTATTCTACTTGCACAATTAAAATTTACAGAATAAAAGATTATTCTAAACGTACCTCGCGATGACGATGTTTGAGCCGTGTTGAATCAATCGAGCGGTCCTCGTCGGAGTCCCGCCTCTACTGGTGATCCACGCCAAGCTCCCGTCTGGACGGCTTCGGAAGCCACGAGTCGCGTCATCGTCTTCGGTACTAGCCGATGATCGATGACGATCGAATCGAGAGAAGCCTTATTCCAGAAACCACGCAACAACGTTTGTCGCGATCGTTCCGGGGCTTTCTAACTATCACCGAGAATCGTATTCTCGATGTAGTTTTCGGTGGTCAACCATTGACCACCGATAACGGACAAATTGATCGGAACATTTCCGATAATGATGGAATAATCTTCCTTCCACGAGAAACAAACGGTCACTAACGATCGAGATTAGATCGACAACGGATTATCATAAGCTTCAATTTCCAACAATCAAAATCCTGATACAATCAGAAAATCACCCTACAAACTCCCTCTTTCTTCACCATCAAACCCAAAACCGAACTTCTCTTCTCCGCAGCCGAAAACACAAAAGAACCAGCAGCAGCTCTGGTTTCTCGATTCCAGCTCAGATCCCTTTTGGTGGAGTTCGCCACGCGTAGAGAAAGTCTAACACAGGTTTGTGGCAACGAACAGAGACTTCTTTCATGCATTGTCGGAGAAGAAGAAAAACAGGGGTTCAGCGTTGTTCGCTGGACTCTATCGAGGCAAATTCTTCATCGGCGGCTGGTCAACAGGGGAGACGAGCCGCCTTGCTTCTGCGGGAAGAAGCTTCATCGGCTGCCTCTCCCATGTGGCCGGTGAAATCGCGCCGGAATAGAGAACACAGCCACCTTGTACCGCTGTTGGGAAGCCCCAAGACCTCCTCGGTCGCAGGCGTTGGAGAAATAGCGCCGGTGGCCTATTCTCTTGTGCACGCAGGAAGAAACTCGTCGTCGTTCCCTTGCTCACAAAGCTCAAGAAGAAAAGGGGCGGTGGCGGGTTTCTACGGTGGAGGAGATCAAGCCACGAGCTCCTGCCCTGTTTTCTCACCTTCTGGCGGGATGGAGAAGATCCCCTGCAGCGATCCACGCGTCAAGTGGAGAAAAACAGTTTTAGGGTTTTGTTAAACCGGATCAAGTGATGCAGGTTTTCGAACCAAAACCAAAACCCAAAGAAAATCGGACCAGCTGGAAACCCTAATCGGGTTACTGTAGCAAACCAAGTTCAAACTTGGTTCGCTCGGTTCACTAACCAAACGAACTCCGATTTGATCCAAATCAGTTTTGTTCGATTCATCTTCACAAGACGAATCTACTCATCACTTCTGTTTTGCCAAAACCTCTTCCATCATGAACCAAACCAAGTTGGTTCAATTCGGTTCAAAACTGAATCATTTGGTTCACTAACCAAACGACCTCTGATTTGAACAAAATCAATTTCGTTCATTTCATCTTCGTAAGACAAGTTCCATCATTTTGTCCATTGTCTGGTCCAACCAGATTTTATTTCTCTCATTCTGAGAATCTAATTCTCAAACTCGTTTTAAGTCCTTCGGAGAACTTGTTGTGCGTGTGACCCAATAGGTTCCCGGTTATGTTGGCCGTCCGTAATTAACCATTAATTACGGAACGATCATGAGTGACACCTAGTAGTATATCATGATCCCCAATTGATCGAAAAATCAACGATTGATTCCAGAACATCTTCTAAACCTTTCAGCAGCTACACTGAATCGTGCCTCGTTCCTTTCACCGTCTTATACCCGCTTGGTTCAGGACATGGTCTATGTGTCGGTCCCCACTAGGCTGACTACGTCACACCTAGCCCAAGCTGCTTTCTTGTCCTATGGATTCAAGTTACTTGTACATGTATCCAAGAGTACTGTACTCTTAACATGTAATGCTTTGGCCAAAGACTTTTAGTAACAATCCTGACAAGCGGCCGCAGGGTATACGTCTCCTTTTTCAAGGAGCGGTGAATCCTCTGTGGGCTATTCAAACACCTTCGAACACTTCGACTTATACCCAATCATCTCTGGTCCACACCTCCTCGGAGATGCTTGCTTAAGATGTCAAAGTATAAGCCTCCATGACCAAGGTGACTTGAATACCGCAAGTCAAAGGAAACTCGCACTTAAGCTGCACTGAGATCTTCATTGACATATATATATATATCGAACCATATGAAGTCTCAAAGCAGGTCACTCCAATGAACTGGTTACCTTTAACCAGCATCCACGTTTAACTCTCAACATCTAATGTTGACAGCAATGAGATCAGCTGCTTGGTTAACCAAGGAGTTCAAAACGTGCTAGTCTCGACAGAATCGATGACGTCCGTGCTCATCAATTCCTCGACTAGGGATAATTTCAATACGTTCATAATTACACATGTAGAGATGCTCACTAGTTGTGATCCAATCACAAATTCTCTCACGCTATGAATCGTATTGCGGACATTCAGTATTTGAGTTTAAGATCCAATCAAACACATATGGAATGTGCACTCAAATAGTGAATTGCTATTTATCCAATAAATAGTATAACCGTAAGACGATTGCCTTAGGACACCCCTCAAATTAACAAAACAACGATATTTTCCCCGCTCCTCACTCACGTGTAGTGGTCTGTTATTGGAGTGTGTACAATTTTCCTATCGTGCGCCCTAGTCCACTGCTCTGGGTGGGTGTCTGGGGGTGGCGAGCCGACAGTGACCATGCATAGCATATGTACATGCATTTGTTGGTAGTTATTTACTACATTTATTGTTGTTGCACTTGTTGTTATATGATTGTGGTTGTTACACTTGTTGTTATATGATTATAGTTGTGCACTTGTTGTTATATGATTGTTGCATTTTTGTGACATGACATACATTATTCTCGTATTGTATGATACATATTAGTTGTACGTAGTATGTTGATCTTGTTCCTTAAGTATCATATTGAGATTGTATACCTTTGATATTCATGTTTATATTCTTATGTTGTGCATTTCTATTTTTATCCACTGAGTATTTTATACTCACCACCCAGACCCTGGGACTTTTCTGTCTCTCTAGGTAGCAGATAAGGATGCTGACTTGAAGCTTGGAGTTCTGCCAGACTACCCCCATCTCACAGCAGGAGTCGTTGGTTTTCTTTATGTGGTTTTCGGTTGGTATTTGTTTGTGTCGTTTTGGATTGTTTTGATCTGTGGTTTAGACTTATGTTCATTTTCATGTGGATATGGATTTTGTCAGAATTCTGCTATGAAATTCTGTATCGTAGACTTATGGAGTTTGTCGCTTGATTTTGTTGTGAGCACTATCGATGTGCTATGGGATTTTCGTTGTTATGTAGTTGACATGTATTGGTGATCATACCTTATTGGTATGTGTATGTGGATCAGCTTGTTGTGGTTGGTATTTTTACATGCATGTGTCGGATATGTAGATGTGGCCATGTGGGCCCTTTTTCTTGTAGTTCTAGCAGTTATGTATATATGTTGGATTGTAGAGCGGCCGTGTGAGCCTTTATGTTGAAATGTATCAAGGAAAGTTGAATTGTTACACGGGAGTTGCTGCATAAATTTTTCGGACAGTCATCTCTCGGGATGTGACATAGTTGGCAGTGGGCAGGAGAGAATAGTAGGGAGGAAGTTCGATGGCTTTAGGGTTTTTCGTGTTTCTCGCGGATGAAGAAGAATAGGGGATGCCGCGCGATCGAGAAGGAAGAAGACCAGGGAAAATGTGATCCTCTATTATTTTGAGAAGCTACAGTAGCACTCTCATGGAAAAACCCAATACTCTTTAATCGTTGTCTTAGTTTCTCCTCACAAACCCTTGAAGAAGCAGCCGACGCGAGCAACCGCCAGCCAACAACAACTAGGGTTTATGCCGCTCCCCTTCTGCAACCTGCTTGCTGTTATCGCTCGACGCATCGATGACTTTACGCAGCCGGGAGCAATCAGAGGAAGATGCCACGATCGAAGGAGGAGGAACACTGCTCGACTGCGTTCGGGAATGGTCCACATGCTTGGGAGAAGGGATGCGATGCCACTCGATCAGAAGAAGGCCGAAGACCGATGGGCAAACCATGTGTGAAGAAGAAGAACTTCAGCATCACGATAGAGAACAGAGAGGTGGATGTAATACCCACAATTTTCCTTCAATAATTCCTTGATATTAATGAATGAATGATAGCTTAAAGAAAATTTAGTAGAAAATACTAAATTTAGTAGAAATACTAAATATTCATGCTTAATATTTATGCTTACTTGATTAACTCTGATTATGCTAATCTCCTTGAGTGCAGCTCACCCTTCTAGGAGCTTCCTGGGTTGCACATGCTAATCTCCGTTCATGTTCAACAGCATCGTAGGATAAAGAAGTAGTAGCGTCGTTATGGTGCCTTGGTGCTGGATGGAGAGACCATATAAAGATGCTTCCAGGTGCCCCGAACTAATCTGATTCGATTTGATTCTGTCGGTCTTTATTTAGGCTAATTCCACCTTATCCGGGTGCCTGGACCAACCCTAGGCACTCGGATGCTCCGAGCACCCGATCTAGTCAATTCAAGTTTGATCTAAGTTGACTCCTGATTTGATGCTGCTTCTGTTTGCTTCTCTTATACTTCCTCAGTCTTGCTTCCAGCTCTTGCTTCATGGAAGATCAGTATACAATAAACAAGCAACCTAAACCTACCTATAGTCTGTCTGACCTACTAGGCTTACCTAAGCCTTACCCTGTAGGTCTAACCTACTCGGCTTGCCCGTGTTTAACTTCTAGTTAGGACTAGTCACTTGATAGGTACTTTTCACCTGTCAAACATCCAGTCACCCTTGACCAGTTTGGACTTTTCCTTGCCTAACCTCTAGTTAGAACTAGTCACTTACCATAATTTTCACCTGCCACATTTAATCTACCCTTGACCTGCTTGGATTTTTCTTGCCTAACCTCCAGTTAGGACTTCCTTGCCCAGCTTCACTCACTAGGACTTCCTATCCAACTTCACTCACCAAGACTTCCTCTGCCTAGTTTTCAACTAGGACTTTCTCCTACCTAGCCTCCAACTAAGACTTTTCCTGTCTAGTCCAACTGACTAGGACTTCTTTTTGCTAGTCATCTAGTCAAATCTGCCCTAACTAGACTTCACTTTATATCCAAATATTAGGTCCTGTTTAGATCAACCCTTAGTCAAACTGATCAGACCTAGGTATATTATCAAATATCAAAATCTTGGAGGTAGACTGGTGCTCCCTGCATTAACAATCTCCTCCTTTTTTATTTTTGATAATTTTTTAAGTTAAATTAGGTTAGAGTTTTGTCAATCTGGAAGAATTCTAGATTATTTAACTTAAGTTCCCTTCTCTCCCTTTTCATACATCAAAAAGTTTGTATCAACAATTAAGGTATTTCCTATAATTATAACTTAGTCTTGATATTTCTTGAAAGACCATAGTAGATTTCAAAATAATTTTTCAAAAATAGTCTTCAATGCAGTTTTTCAAAAGGTTTTCAAAATAAGTTTTGAAATGTGTTTTAGATATTTTTTAAAGATTTTCAAAATAAGTTTTTAAAAAGATTTTTTAAAAGATTCAAAAGAAGTTTCATAAATATTTTCAAAGGATTTTTAAAATATATATTTTTAAAAAATTATTTATTATTCTTTCAATCAGGATCTCCCCCTTAACCTGACATGTTCTCAGTGTGTCTTTATTAACCATAAAGCAACCTCCTTATGTATCTTAAAGTTTAATCCAAATTAAAAAATAATTTTAAAATGTATGATTTTAAAATTAATTTTCAAATATTTTTCAGAGGGTTTTTAAAGATTTATAAAAAGTAATTTTTGAAATATATTTGCTCATTTGATTTGGACCTCTCCTTTAATCTGACACTTCCTTAGGTCTCCTTATTAATCGCAAGGTAAACTCCCTTTGTGTTTTAGAGGTTAATCCAAGTTAACAGAATAAATAACTTATGATTTTTAAAATATTTTTTAAACTATGAATTTGTATTGAACCTTCAATTTGAACTTCTCCTAATTTGACACTTCCTTAGGGTTTCTTGTTGACCACAAGATAATCTCTCTATATATCTTAGGGGTTATTTTAAGTCAAAAGAATAATTTATAAAATATTTTTTAAATCATGAGTTTTTAAAATAGTTTCAAAAATGTTTTTCAAGCAAGGGCGGAGCCAAACAGTTTGCTGCCCAGGCTTTAGCCCGGGGGCCCAACAAATTTACTATTTAAATTTATTGTTAAAAATTAAAAAATATAAAGGAGAAAAGAAGATAGCCCAGGGAGCTCGGGATTAGCCCGGAGGCTATCCATTTCCTGGCTCCGCCATTGTTTTCATGTAACATGTTTAAAGGTCTTTTGAAGATAGGATCTTTCAAGAAGTACCTCCCTCTTAACTAGACACTCCCTTAGAACATCCTTATTATCCACAAAGAATTTCTACCTACATATGTATCTTAGGGTTATAGATATAGTGTTGACTTAGAGGTTTTGTGTCTAAGTGTTGGTCAACCAATTTTTAAATGTATAGAGTATTGAAAACTATAGTATAATTACACTCAATAAGCATGAATTTCAAATAATTATCAAATTTTAAAAATAGTTTTATTTTAATAGTTTTTTCTTGAAAATATTTTTAAAACTTAATAATTTAATTGTCCTTATCATCTCACTATTCTAAGTGCCTTAGTACATGATATATAAAAGTTGTTTTATGGGTTTTGTGAGATGATTTGTTAATTTTATCTTTATTAATTTAAGTTAGGTGCTAATGAGTATTTGATCTTGTGTTAGATTCAGGTTTAACTATCAGTTAATTAAGTCCACATTTTAAAAATCAATTTTCAAGTCATAGCAAGGTAGGGACCTTCTTGATTATCGAGAATAACGACCACTTTATTAGACAAAATCTTTTTAAGAAATTATGAACTTAACTAACTTCTTGAGAAATACTGGTATAACTAGTCTAGGATGTGATGATGTAGCTTTTGTTAATTTCACTTAGCTAAGCATACCAAGCAAGGTACTCCTTACCCCACTTGACTATCTATGATCAAACTTCCCTAACATACTATCATCTCACCCCACCCTGATACTATATTGAACAAGAATCAAGCAATCTTGTGTCCTTAACTAACCGTTCTAAATTAAACAGGAATTTAAACATTAATGACATGACATTTATGTGCATATAATTAAATAAGCATATACATGTACATGACTAGATATTCATGAGTCAATCATGTCAAATAAATTTTAATTTATAATAATATATCAAATTCTTAATTTGATACATTTCATGTGAACCCGCGAATGTGTCAATCCACTTTAACATATTTTAAATTTTATTATATTTCTATTTCATTACGTACTATTTTAATTAGATTCATAATTATAAGTACTTTATTATAATTAAGTTTATGGATTTTAATTATATTTATTTCAATTATGTTCATTTTAATTATGTTTTTTTAATTATGTTTGTTTTTAAAATTTGAATTTGTTTTTAAATTTTGAATTAAATTAAGTTATGTTCTATATGAAACTTGATAATAATTAATTTTATTATTAAATTTGAGTTCTTAAAATTTACATTTGACTTGTTAAAATTGATAAATTTATTTTATTGAATTTTAGGATTTAGTTTCAAATTTTTTACATTTATTCAAATTTTAAAAATTATTCATCATTTCATAATTAAATGGTACATGATTGTAATTAATTTTATTATTTAAATTCTAATTTTTAAAATTTAAATTTGGATTAATATTTTTAAAGTTTAAAAATTTATTGTAAGAAGTTTTTAGATTTAATTTTGAATTTTCAATAATTAAATTATTAATTTTAAAATTTATTTTATGAGAATTTAAATTTATCTAATTATTTAAATTATCTTAATTATTAAATTTTAATTATTAGATTTATCTTGATGATTATTAATTTTTTTCTTATTTGATTGTGTAAGATACTAGAAATTTTATGATTAGGATTAATCAATTAAAGGCTGAATTTTAATTAGGCCGGATTAAATAAGTTGAAGCTCAAATTAGCTAAGCTCATTTAGGTTAATGGGTTGGATCTAGAATTAGGTTAACCACGTAAATTGCTAGTGGTAGAGAATGAAACTCATCTTGTAAAGATAAAATAAACGAAACTGATTTGAATCAAATCATAGATTGTTTGGTTAGTGAACCAAACGATTTAGTTTTGAATCAAATTGAACCAACTTGGTTTGGTTCATGATGGAAGAAGTTTTGACAAAATAAAAGGGACAAGAAGATTCATCTTGCGAAGACGAATTGAATAAAACTGATTTGAATCAAATTGGAGGTCGTTTGGTTAGTGAACCAAGCGAACCAAAATTGAATCTAGTTTGCTACAGTAAACTCGGTTTCGGTTAGGCTTAGTTCGGTTCACGTGTGGTCCGGTTCAGCCAAATCCCAAAATCGCGGTTTTAATTCAGTGTAGCTTTAAAAAATCATGTAATTACGATTTCCCCCATGCCCGTGTCTCGCGCAGAACCGACGGACGCCGCTGCTCGCACCCGTGTCCACCAGCGAGGAACTCGTGGAGGAAGCCTATAAATCGGGGAAAACCCTAGCTGGGAGAGGTGATTCCTCTTCTTCTTCTCTGCTTGCACCGTACCTGTCGCGATCTAACACCGCCGTCTACCGTGACCTTTCGCCGCACATTGCACGTTGCACGTCGCTATCGTTTGTCACGATCGCCCTTCGTCGCCCTCCGAGTGGAGAAGACGCCCGATGCCGCCGCCCTGCTGCCGCACGCTCCCCTGCTCCATTGTGCCCCTTGCCGACGCTGCCCCTGCTGCTAACTGTGGCCTCTCGCACCGCTACGATTGGGCTCGATCTGCTCGCACCGACAAGGGCGTCAACGCTGTTGCTCAGGTCGTCTCAGGCCACTTCTACGTCGATCCACCTAGCTTCATTGCCCACCTCCTTGATCAGATCACCGTGTTCGGCTTCAAGCGAGTCACCAACTCCTCTAGCGCCAAGAAATTCTATGATCAGAGATGGTATGTCTACCTTCTTCCCATGTTTTCCCTTGACCCTAGCGCACATCCGGACCGGGAGTCTGTCATCGCGAGCATCGGATCTGACAACAAGCTCACTCACTGCTTAGAGTGCTCAGAGAGGGAGCGCAAGATATCTACTTCCATGGATCACTTTTCTCAAGGATCTAATCAGGAAGAAAGGCCTAATTCTGAACAAGTTACTTCATTCGACAATGGTGCCGTCAAAGTTGAGGATGGTAAATTTGAGTCAACTAAGCTAGAAAACCCTGATATTGCAAGGATTAGAGCTAGTGATGATCAGCTTGGTGCCTCAGATATGATTTGACTAAAAATCAACCTGAAACTGCTGATTCTGTATCAATCGAAGGTGTCATTGATCTGGTCTTGTTTTGATGTTGGATCCAGGTGATTAAGTGAGGATTGAGCTAAATTGGAATAAGATTATCTTAAATTAAATTAACCGAGTTGTATTAATTTGATTTAATTGGGTAAGTTAGTGCATGATTTAGTATAAATTGTTATTAATGATCCTGTTATATACAAGGTTATATTCGACGTGCGTCTTACCAGGTGGGTACTCTTGTGCGTGATCAACACAAGTATTTTCGTAGTGCATGATTTATTATCCAATGTTAATTATCTTGTTGTTATCCTTATTGTATTTGTTGCTTAATAATTACTATTGACCTTGTTATGATCTAATTGTCTCTTATCAGTCTCATTAATTGTTGTTAATCTGCGATGACTTATTACTTGCCGCGGAAACATTAATACTATTTACAACAGAAGTTCATATATGATAGCCTAATAATAAAACTAACCTAGATTGCATGGTAAATCTCGATTATAAAGTTTTTCGAGTCATTCATAAAACATGGTAATTAAGACATTGTTTAACAGGCATAAACAAAATCCACGGCTTGGTCAAGTCACCCCACACACATCTTCACTGCCCTGTCCTGCTGCCTCCCATTGCTTAGTACCTGTTAACTGGATCTGCAATATAAGGAAAGTATCTATAAGCATAAAGCTTAGTAAGTTCCTTTCCTACTCACAAAATCCATCGTTACATAGCATCATAACATTTAAAACATGAAAGCATATCAATATCTCTTAAACATGCATATTCAATCACATTTGTATCATAAACATGAAAATCATTTCCTTTTGAAAACATTTAAACATAATCATAATCATTCTTGGGGATCCCTGGCTTGGTACCAAAGCGCGCTCCCTAATAGTCACTGGGGTAGCGAGCCGCCAGCCTAAAAGGGGTTCTACCAGGCCCAACCCTTGGAATTGGTCACCTGTGGTCTCACTAGGCCCAAAACCTTGGTATTGGTCACCTGGATTTCTTTAACGACAACCTTGGAAGTCGGGTACCAGCCATGCATTAGTAAAATAATGCTATACATGATATGCATGCATTAAAGTAAAATAATGTATACATGCTTATCATACATGCTTCCTTTTCATTTTCATCATGAATGTTCCTTTCATTTCATTATCATAACATAATGAACATTCAAGCTATCCTTCGACCTACTAGACCTACTATCCTTCGGCCTAGGAGCGTTCTTAGGTGCCCATCCCTTGGATCCCTTTCCGGGTCCGGTACAAGCCTCGCATTAATATAACATACATTCTTTTCTTTATCATAATGTATGTTCTTTTAACATTCAGTCAATTTACATATTATAACTCATAAGTCATAGCATACACCATTCCCTTTCCTTTCATAGTGAATGTTTTCCAACATTCCATTATTCATTAATCAGGTATAGCCTAGACACGTATGAGTCTTCCCATAATATTCTTTAATCATTTCATTACGCTTAATCTATGTCTAACACATCTTATCATAACTTAATCTTACTTGGCATAGAGTAGGGTCATGGAGCATAGATCATCAGGCATATCATTATTTAAATCCTAATTTGCTCCAACCATAACCTTTCCTTAAAGAGGTCAACCACTCATAGCATATCATTTCATTTCATTCGAACCTGTTTGAATACAACTAACTATGATACTTGAAACCCTCATTCAACTAACCCAAATTTCTTAGGATTAGAGCATTCTTAGGGTTCTTAACATAGACCTGTTCTCATCGGTTGCATTCAACATATCTTTGAAGCCCTAATCTAGGTTTGGTTGAACTTCCTTCATAAACTTAGCTTCACTAAGCTTCATTCACCTTAAACCGACCCAAACAGGAGATTATATCCTTATAATCGATCAGAAGATCAATTGATAGGCTTAAATCGATCCACGGGTCGATTCTGTTCATAATTTTCCTCACAGTACTCTCTGTAATCGATCAACCGATCGATTACAGGAGTTTAATCGATCAGAAGATCGATTTCCTCGTTACGGAGTCCACAGTAGGCTTGGTAATCGATCAACCGATCGATTACAGCCTCGTAATCGATCAGCTGATCGATTACGGCCCCTTAATCGATCGGGTGATCGATTACGAGCCGCGATTTCCATCTCATTAAGCCGTGTAATCGATCAACCGATCGATTACACGCTTTGGTAATCGACTAAGCAGTCGATTACCATCATCGCTGTTCTCGGTTAAGTTCCGTCTAACCAAAACTTTTTACAACATTTATTCTAACAACTATCTAATCTATCTTTAAATCTTAACTTGTAAAACATGATCGAATTCTAGGTTTTCAACAACATAGTTTACACATGCAATACCTTAAATCTTGTTACCAACATACTGAAAACAAAAACATTTAAACATGCTGTAAACCTTAACATGCCGAACAGAACATAGTTTATCTCTACGGTAAACAAAATGCATGACTACAACTCATATGCATAGCTATTATATCGCAGG
>NC_133878.1:188636-192688 GCF_044706935.1 Curcuma longa | reverse complement strand
AGATGTAACAATGGAAATCGTGAACCTAGTCTAAAAAATATTCAACAAGAAGAAAGGCTTCACCAAAAAGGATTTCAAAAGAGCAATCCAAGGCAAGCAAACAAGTCAAAATAAATCAAGCAAGCTGAAATCGGAGGTAACATGCTACGGGTGCAACGAAAAGAGATACTACAAGTTCTAGTGCCCTAATATAAAGGAAGACAAATCCAAAAGGAAGAAGAAAGCATTCAAAGCAACGTGGGATGAATCATCTTCAGAGTTTGAGTTAGATGAACCAAATCATACCAATTTCATGGCTCTAGTGTCAAAGGATCACATAATTGAATTCGAGTCTAAATCCGAGTTTGAGTCCGAGTCAAGCCACGGATCCATATCCAATTCAGACAACCAAGAAGAAGAGGTCAATTCTCCCTTAGTTGATAAATTATATAGTATAATTGCTTATTTAACTAGAAAGTTAGCTAAATCTGATGAACAGGTTAGATCCCTCCAAAAGGAAGTAAAAATTCTTAAGGAGGATATCAATCTAAATCGTTCAACCAATCCAGTTCAAGAAAGAACCCCAACTCAATTTCAAAAATTTGAGGAAGAAAATTGAAAGGTCAAGTTGAAGAATTTACGATTTTGTTAGAAAAGTTTACTTTGGACTCCAAATACCTATATATGATATTGGGAACTCAAAGGGTTGTGTACAACAAATCTAGAGTCGAGTTTAAGTCTAACACTTAACATAGAACCTACATGTCCTTAGTAAATAGAAATACAACTAAATGGTTAAAGCATGGGTTCCAAAATCACATCTAATCAACAAAATAGGAAATAACAAATTCTAGATTCTTAAAGAACACATTCATTATATAGATAAATAATACCAAAGTTGTGATCCAGGGGAGGAAAAAATAGACTTGTATCATTAATCTAGGGGGAGCAAGTTTTTATTTTTCTTTATTTGTGTGATTTGATTATTTATTTCATCTTGCAAATACCATGTTTACTTTTATGCTTAGATTGATAGATAGGAAAAGGATATTTTCACCTTGACAACATAGTATCAGGACTAAGAGCATCCGCAACGCTCGTGGCGTTATAACACGTTAACCAGTGGTCGATGGGGTCCACTGACACGTGGTCGACCCGTGGTGGTCGACCAGTGGTGGATCACCACTCACAAATTTGTGAGTGGTGGTCGACCACTGGTCGACCACCAATGCGTTAAAATTAAAAAAATAAAAAAAACGCACGGGCCCACCTATTAACGCGTTCAGAACTCTGAACGCGTTCACTACCTCACTCCTCTCTCACTCCTCTCTCACTCCTCCCTCACTCTTCCATGTCCTTCCTTCGCTCCTCCACGTCTGCTATTAACTCCCGATTAATCGCGCGTTGCGGATGCTCTAAGTGAGATGATAACACGTTGGAGAAGGTTAGTGAAAGTGCATGTCTAGGGTGGATAAGACGTATCCTACCTGGTGCACCTAGTCAAGTAGAATTGATTGAAGCTACCTTACCTAATCCTAAACTAGTTAGATCAAGATTTAATATTAAATTTGTTGAATATATAATTTTTCTAATTGACTTTATCTAAGAATATGGTTGCTCAAAAGTCGGCCCCTAAGCCTCGCTACAAACTAGAAGCTAGTTTTAGAAATATATATTTAACTAATCCAAAGTTATATTTGAATTTAATTCAAGGTTACCTATCTTCTAGATCATCAAATAAATCAAGTAAAAAGTGAAAAGACATCTCACTTAACTTATAAGGTTACCTTATTTAATCACGTAGAATTAAGTGAGATGTTAAATAAAATAAACAAACCATTCTTTCAATATATATTATTTAGCTTGAACCTATAGGGATTAGGAAATTGTTAGGTAAATAGAATAGATTGACATTAATATTTTTACTTATCTATTTTTATTTGTTTCAGAACTAGCCTAAGTTCTACCATAGAATGCATAAACCCATATATCTAGGTAGCCTTTCGCATCTCACAACACCTAAGTCTAACTTGATTGTGTACTGAGTCAAGTAGACAGACGTGAGATGTTTAAGATCTACCCTAATTCCAGATGTAGACAAGTGTATCGACATGAACCAAGGGTTTAAATTCAAATTGATCACTAAAGTGACTAACTCTATACTAAACTCCTTGATCATTCTATATCAATTAAGTAAATGAAAAAAGGGTTAGATATCTTCTTAAGGATAATATTTAGATGAATTATTATTTTATAGAATTATTTTGAAAATTTATTTTCAAAATAGACTTTGGAATGTAATTTTTGCCTTAGACATAGTTTTAATGCATTATTTTTGAAAAATGCATTGACTTTAAAATGTGTAATAATCTTTGCCTTAGAAATATTTTTTATCACGACCCGAGAGATAGCTGTCCAAAAAATTTTGACAGCATCTCCTCCAGTATCCATGATAATTCCCTGCATACAAACATATATAAAGGCCCACACGGCCTATCCTTACTACAAAATATGGATTATTACTCAACTACACAAAAGAAAAGTGACCCACACGACCACTAACACATCCTACACATGCACAACAGTGAAATACTAAATCTACATAACTATTAACGAATAAACTCGTAAAGTAACGAAAGTCCGAAGTTACGTATGCGGAAACGTAAAGGAATACAATGATAAAATCATGGATAGGAAATAGAAATCCGAAACTACAGAAAGTAAACAACTACACACATAGTACCACACATACTACAATACATCCACACACACACAACATAAAATCTTCGTCATGAGATGACATAGCTGGTAAATCTCTGGCCTCATCTATAAGCTCCTACCTGATATCTGAGAAGACAGAAAAATCCTAGAGTCCAATTGGTGAGTACAAAAATACTCAGTGGATAATAAGAAAGGACAGTGCATGAACAAAGTGAATAGCAAGAGTACAAATACATACCAAAAATCAACAAGTGATCAATAATATCTCTGCAGGTAAATAACAACTAACATGGATCTCATGGAGTGCAATGAGCCATATGAATGACATGTCACACATAATGCAACAATCAAGAGTCAATCAAGTAGACAATCAAAATGCAGTATAAGTGTGGTCCAATACATATATATCATGCACATGATGTGCATATGCATGATGAAACTGTCTACACTCGCTACAGCACTCATGTAACTATATGAGTTTGAGGGTGCCCGATATCTAAATGGTCATAACTTCAGCCCTACAATAAAGTAGCCTGGTGACCCAAAAGTAGGTAGCCATATATAGATACGTATATCCTATGGCCGATATCTGTCCTCTAATACTCGTCCCCGAGTATCAGCCTTATACTCTCCGAGTACCACCCCTAACCGGTGTTAAGGTCAGATCATCGACTTGGCTGCGTACACTACCATACAGCCACCATCACCGTGACAGAAATAGGGTATAATAACCACCTATATAGAAATGTCACTAAAGGGCAACTACCAGAACGATAAACCCACAATATTGGGATTTGCAATCGTTATCATGCATCATAATGTGATGATCAAATTACAGTATCTACCTCTACCATGCTAATCAACATGCGTAGGTATAAAACCCTAATGATCACAGGTATCATAAGAAAAGAATTATAAGCAATAATGATCACAGATGATATAAGCAAGGATAAGAACAATGAAACATACATCACAGGATTCATACAACCGAATTGATAATCCAAGATCAACATAAATAAGAACAAGCATGGTATAAACATGAGTATCATAAGGGTCTAATCCACATTTAAGAATAGGTAAGCGATCAAGAGACTAATCAACAACAATAGAGAATAATACATGCACTGGAAATAGACAGGAACTGTATTGACAAAATACAGTAAATTATCCATCTGATAAATCGCAAGTCAATACTAGAACCCCAAAATCTTCGTATATAACGAACTCCACGAATCACTCAGGATCCTGCAAATACAATAATAACATGCCTAAATACCATGATATAACCAAGAACCCTAATCAAACCAAAGTTAGTTTAATTCTATTTAATTAACCTAATTCATGTTAAACTA
>NC_133878.1:187741-188536 GCF_044706935.1 Curcuma longa | reverse complement strand
CAGTTCCTTATAAATTATAAATAGTAGCTCACAACCAAGATGGATAGGGGTTAACCATTGTAGCGATTGTAGTGTAATTGGTATTAGTTTATCTTGACTATAAAATTACACTAGTATACTTTGTGTGTATTAAGCAAGACCGTTTGAGGTCGTTCGATTTATACTGACTATATAATCGAACTAGACCTCTGTTATTATGGATGTGCATGCTCTTAATCCCTATATAATAACAAGCACATATACTTAGTATTTATTTCTTTAATTCATCAAAGGGTGAGATTTATTCGTTAAATCAAAAGGCCCGATAAGTTGGGAGATAGTGCTATTTATATGGTGTATTGTTGATTATAGAAGGAATCTGTGTCCTAATTATTTAGGCTGATGATGTCCCTTGAGGAGCTCATAAGGATTATCATGTAAACCCTACAGGTGGACTTAGTCCGCATAATAATAAAGTTGAGTGGTACTACTCTTGGATTTAGAAGTTAATTAATTGAGTTGTCAGTAATTCAATTAATTGATGGACATACGATATCTTAAGCACAAGGAGATTAATCCACTCATGATAAGAAGGAGCCCATATTGGGATATGGGATTGATGCGGTAGTTCAATAATAATCCTTTAGTGGTATGTGTTATTATTGATGAACTTGAGTTGGGTGTTCAGGGAGAACACAGGAAGCCTAAGCCCATCAAGAGGCCTAAACCAATTCCTCCTCTAGGTCCCTGTTGTAGCCTCTGGATGAAGCCTCGTATCCACCCAATAAGATTCTATTAGAATTCTGTTAGAATTCT
>NC_133878.1:179820-187641 GCF_044706935.1 Curcuma longa | reverse complement strand
GGGCCTTTGTCAAGATTGGGCGGCAAGCTCTGAATTAGCGCCAGTAGGAGATTTATGGCATGATGCCTAGTATCACCTGCTTGGATCAGGCTCCTCCTCCTCCTCCACCTCCTGTTGATGATGAGTAGATGTTTGTTTAAGTTTGAGTGATGTCAAGATTATATTTAAAGTTGAATAATGTCAACGCATCTGAACATCGAAGTTGTTTATGAGTTTTTCTTACCTGACATTGCTATGTGTATGATATTTTAGTATTTTCATGATATAACTTTCTCTCTTATATATATTTTCTTTTCTATATATGTGTTGCATTCTTGCTTGTTTTAACTAAGAATGGTGTATGAATTTAGGGGGAGTTCTTGTAATTTAATATGTCATTTTGAAACATATTTCAAACATGACCCCAAACCTACAATTTAGACACATTTCATAACCTTATATGAAAGCCTTAGTGATGTCTACCTATAGTCAATCTTAACCATCAAGAATATTGATACCATGCTTTTATGCCATTAAGAGTTTCACGATTTTTGAAACATTGTATCAACATCTTGTTTTAATAGGTTAACAATTCTCAAAGTATTTTTCCCCTATTGTATCTGATTTAAGTAATGTATGAAATTTCATAATTTTTCATCAAAATTTGAATTACTTATGCTTTTTTAAAATTTGGGTCTGAAACTTTAATTTTCAGACACCAGTCGACTGATTCAGAGATCAGCGACTAATGAGGACTGAAATCTTCTGATTTTGATCCTTTCTTGACTATTTGCGTACCTTATGTCCTACTACTCTTTGACATATGCTCTAGGAGCATTTTTGTCATATAGGATTGATCATACCTATATTTTAGGTTCTACAAAGACATTGTTGGTGCATGTTATAGGGGGAGTGTGTCCCTTAATGAACCAATCTATTATTACAAAGGCATGAGGCTCTTGTTCAATCTTGCCCTATCTCCTGTTTGTTTCTGTCTCCTTTGAATTTATAATCTTTTTGTTGTCTGTCAAAAAGGGGGGAAATGAGTTTGTTTTAAGTTAGAATCTACATGCTCTTATGCTTTTATTCATGCTTATTGTCTTATGATTCATACTTCATCATTATGTTTATTTTGATAATGTTATATCCTGTCATATTAAAGACCTAACTTAAATAAATTTTTGCCAAACATAAAAAAGGGGAAGATTGTTGGTGCAGTCTTGCCCTAAGCATCTTTGAATTTTAATGTTTGGCTAAAGTGAGTTTAAGTTAGGCAATACTGGTGATATAACATGTGTGAATTGAGTTCACAAGAAAAGCCCAGATGAAAACTTGGCAAATGGTGAAGCCTCGGAGGCGCAGCCTCTTGGAAAATGGTGAAGTCCCGGAGGCGCGGCCTCTTGGCAAATGGTGAAGTCCCGGAGGCGCGGCCTCTTGGCAAAGGAAGACTTAGCTTGACGAAGTTGAAGGAAACATCTCAAGCAAGTGCAAGGATGGGCACGAGGCTTGTGGAAGATGTTTAAAGGCGTGAGTCAAGGCTAAGGGATGAAGGAAGTTGAAAGGTAATTTTCAGCTTCACCAGTCGACTGATATTCCCATCAGTCGATTGATGTCCTGATCAGAAACACACAGAGAGTTTGGTCGAGTGAAAATCACTGACCAGACGACTGGTGGAGTTTTCAGTCGACTGATATCTGAACGTTGGACTGACAGCTGAAGAATTAAATGCTATCTACAAGAGCCGTTGAAGCCCATCAGTTGACTGACCCCTAAGTCAGTCGACTGATATCGAGAAAATTATAAAAACACAGATTGAAGATTGGAGGCGTAAGTGTTTGCACTTTTTCTTCTTGGCACGATCTTCAATCTCTGAAAACTCTGAAAACTCTTCTCTAAACCTTCACTACTCATTTTTGTAAGAGGAAGAGATTATTTTGTAAAGGTTTATCCGCCTTCAAAGAGTGCTTTGAGAAAGAGAAGTTTCATATTGGAACGGTCGCTGTGTGTGTGTGGATCCTTGGATTAGTCACCTCATAGAGGTGGATACCAAATAAATCGAATGGGTTAGCATTGGTTCATTTTGCTTTTGTCTTTTGTTTCCGCTAACGATTTTTGTAGGTAAAGAGCGAAAGTTGCTATTCACCCCCTCTAGCAAACGCAACGGTCCCAATAGAAAGGAATCTATCCCCCAAATTGTAACCTAAGTGTGTAAGTTTGTGAAGTGTATGCAAGTGTCTATAAGTTTTTATTTTAATTTCCTAGTTTGTAATTTCCTAATTTAATTTCCTAGTTTGTAAAGTCCTAAGCCTTGTATGTACTTTGTGTACTGCTAATAAAACTAGAGTATTTTAAATTATGGCTGAGTAGAACTCTTTTTCTAGGCTAAGGAAGAAAGGTTCTGGCTTTCTTGCTTTTTGAGTATCTATCCTCAGTCCTTATTTAAGTAATCTCTGAGATGAACAGAAACTATCAAGAACTAGAAATCATTAGTCTAAGAAGACTTATGTTGGCTAGGTAAGGCGAAAGGCAAACAACCGCCATAAGACTTGAAGGTAGCCGAGGTATAGTACCAAAACTAGTTCTTCACTAGTGAGACTCACTAGAAGATAAACAAGAAAGGAATAAAGTTATTCCTATGCCTTCTTAACCAAGATCTTTTCAAATCCAACCAACTTATCCCCTGCTAGCTATGTGAAAAGTTTCTCAAAAAATGACCAAGTTTAGTATTAGAGCCTTAAGACCTAGGACCATAAAACTAGATGACTAATTTAGACAATTTAGACTTAACACTATACCCAACAAGAACTATCACCATAACCAACTTCTACAAACATCATTGTTATATAAGAACAAAAATGCCTCCTCACTCTCTGCATTCTGGTTTTTCACATTTAAATACAATCCCAGACTTATAAATAGACCTAGGAAAAACCTTAGAGCTCTAGCAAAACTAAGTCAATTTCGCTCTAAACCAACTTACACAAATAGTAGTCCAACAAAATCAACAATTAAAGGATCTTAGAAGAAATATTGATTTTCTCAAAGATTCTCAAGACTCTTTAAATGGAAGATTTAGTTAACTTAATTTAATCAGTATTCCTAAGAAAAAGGGCATACTAATATTATCCAAACTTAAGAAAATAAACATGAAAATTTGAACTTTAGGCCAAAGACTTACTTATTCAAGTTAAAGAATTATTAAACAAAAATAAAATCCAGTTGAAAATGACTTAAAAACTTTACACACAATACTAGAAGAAATCAAATATAAATGAATAAAATACAATATGAAAATATACGTTATGAGGAAACCCTGAATTATACACAACAATACTCAAAAATAAAAAGACGACGGATATTACACAGTAGACTTAACTGAAAAAGGATCATTTATTAACTCAATAAAACAACACTATTATAGCATTATTAACATCACTTCATCGCAAAATAACTCTATTAGAAAACAACCTGATACACCTTGAGACACAAATTCAAAAGACAACACAAACTATTGAGTGGAAAGATAGTATTGAAACTTTAACCAAAAACTTAAGCAAATTATCTACAAGGAACATAATCCCCAAAAGACAGCCTAAAACATATTCCTTAATTCCTTACTTATACTCCACCTTCAAAATGAATCTTATAAGAACTACCTAAATAGAAAGCTTTACAAGACCTCCTAAAACTTTAAGAGGCCAACAAAATAATACAATTTCATGGTTAGATACTATCCTAGCTCGAAGAAATAGAACTTCCAACCATTAGTTAGAAGAAATCATAGATGTAGAGAGAAACTGATAGGCCCCCGCAAGTATACGGGTGTCGTCAAGTAATAAAAGATATCGATCCACAGGGATCGTGGAATGCTTACTAGATTTAGCACAAAAAGGTGTGAGAGAAAATGAGCATGAGTTGTTGTGGGGGAGAAGGGAGCACTCTAGAGTACTTAATCCTAAATTCGAAGAAAGGAAACGACTGTGACAATGGATGGTGAAGCGATCCTAGGACTTCGGACTCCTAAGTATTGATTGATTGACTTGGATCCTCTACCTCTTATGATAATTGTACAATTGTAGGGACGCTAACCAATATATCTAATTAGACCTCGTCAGGTATCCTCTATAAATCATTGGTATTCTTACGTCATCATTGTTAGATCAAGGTGATTCTAGATAGCCTGGTTCAAGGCTTTTCTGTGTCACTCAGACGCAAATGCTACTAAAATCCTATCCCCTGTCACAGGATATCTTTTGGACCTCTCTCCAACAATGAATAACCGCTAACTATACCTCATAGAAACTAATTATGATTTAAGTAGACTCGCCCGGTTCAAGGCTTGTTAAGTGCCCCGGTGTACGACCTAATGATTCCTCAAATCACAATTAATGGCTAGGGTTTAGGCCTTATTATCTATATATAGTCTCCAACTATTGTAGATATTGTATATTCCATTGTATTCGTAACATGGTATCAGAGCGACGGGTTTAGGTTTTCCTTTCCTCTTTCTGCCGCTGCCACGCATCTTCGGGTGCGTCCTGTTCCTGTTCGCAGCATCGCGTCCTCCCTGCATCGCGGCGCCTTTCTTCCTCGCCAGTCGCCCTCCTCGCGCGTGTGCCCTCCTCGCGCGGCGTCTCCGTCATCCTCCAAGCACGAGCGTCCTCCAGCATCGCCACCGGAATCTGGTCTTCTTCCCGTGCTCACGCGCTGGTGGTTGTTCGCACGCGTCTCGCCGCCAATCCTCCTTGGTTTCCTCCGTCACCAGGAGCCGCTGCCGTCCATTCCAGCGCGATCGGGATTTTTCCCTTGTTCGAGTTCCGCCGTGATCTCCTCTGCAGCGCTGAGGGAGGAGGAAGCCGGTTCTGCCAAGGTGGCCGTGGAGCGGTCGTCTTCCCCTCCGCCGTCGTCTTCCGCCCTCCTCTGCTTCGAGAAATCCTCCGGATCCCTTACCCAGAGGTCTCCTGGTCGCAGCTTCTTCTTCTTTTGCTCCTTGCCCTGATCTCTGTTCGTTCACGCGAGGAAGAGCAAACCTTTGCTGTTCTTTTGCTCCTTGCCCTGATCTCTGGCCGAAAAACCCCTCTGTTTGCCCGGAGCTTCCTGTTGAGCTCTGTCCGGTTGCTGCCGCCGGCTCTCTGCCGGCCTTGCTTGCTGCCACTGGTCCAGCTTGCTGCCACTGGTCCAGCTTGCTGCTGCCGTCCAAGTTTCTGTTGCAGCCGATCAAGAGCCATTGTCCTGTTTGGTTAGCTGCTGCCGTCCAAGTTTCTGTTGCAGCCGATCAAGAGCCATTGTCCTGTTTGGTTAGCTGCCACTTCCTACTGCTTACCGCCACTGTCCAGGTTCTTCTCAACATGTCTTCAATAAATACAATAATTATTAATATCATCTTAGATGGTCAGAATTATCCAGAGTGGGCTTTCTGTGTAGAGACTGCATTAAGAGGTTATGGTTTACTTTTTCATTTAATTGAATCTCCACCTGTGCTTAAGGATGATGGTAGCAATGCTGCTGCAATAAAAGAATGGCATATTAATGATGGAAAAGTGATGGCTGCCATGGTCAATAGTACTAAACAATCTATGATTATGAGTCTTTCTAAGTTCAAAACAGCTAAGGACATATGGAACAACTTGAAGAAGCGTTATGTTCAGGATAGTGGTGCTCTTTTGCATAATCTTATGCAACAAACTCATGAAATTATGCAGAATGATATGTCCATTGATGAGTACTACTCTGCTTTTGATCGTTTGATGGGATCGCTAATTTCCATGATACCAGAGTGTACAACTGTTCCTTGCCCAACACACAAATTTATTGAAAAATTTTTCACTTACAGATTTGTCATGGGAGTCCGGGCTGAATATGATTCTATTCGTACACGATTGCTTCACAATTCTTCTGATCTCACCATGGCACAGGCATTGTCTGATTTACTTGCAGAAGAAACACGTCTCAAGTCTATGTCTTCTTCTGCTTTTGTCTCTCATAGTGTGTTGGCAGCTTCTCAGAGGATCAGTGCACCAAAAAGCTCCTCTTCAGAGCTCTGTAAGCATTGTGGCAAGCCTGGTCATCTTCCAGAGAATTGTTTTTCTCTTCATCCAGAGAAGTTGGCTGACTATCGTGCACGTCGTGCTGCTCGTGGTGCTGCCCGTGGTGCTCGTGGTCGTGGTACTAGTTCCACTCCTGGAGGTTCAGTGTCTATTGCTGCCGCTTCTCCTGTTACTGCTCCTTCGTCGTCTTGGGTACTTGATTCAGGGGCTTCTTTTCATGTGACATCTGATTAGTCCCGGACTGGTCGCTTGCAAGCCGATCACTGATGGAGCTTCTATTCGGACAGCTGATGGTACATCTTCTAGAAATTACTCATCAGGGTTCCCTTTGCAATCCTTATTTTTCTGTACCCAATGTTTCTTTTGTACCTCAGTTATCCATGAATCTTCTTTCGGTTGGTCAAGTTACCGACCAAAATTGTTTTGTTGGATTTGATGACTCATCTTGTTTTATTCAGGACCGTCGAAGCGGGAAAGTGATTGGGACTGGCCATCGCCGTAAAGGTGTTCCTAGCCTTTACATCCTAGATACTTTGCGTCTCCCTTCTTCCATTGAATCTTCTGCTCGTGTGTCATCCGCTACATCGAGTTCTGCTTGTTCTTCCTTTGCCCAGTGGCACTATCGTCTTGGTCATCTTTGTGGGTCTCGACTGTCCACATTAATAAATAAAGGTTGTTTAGGTCATACAACTATTGAGTCTGGTTTTCATTGTAAGGGTTGCAAACTTGGAAAACAAATACAACTACCATATTCATCTAGTATTTCTCATTCTACTAGACATTTTGATCTTATTCATTCTGATGTATGGGGTCCTGCACCTTTTCCCACAAAGGGTGGTCACAAATATTATGTCATTTTTATTGATGATCATTCTCGATATACATGGGTTTATTTTATGAAACATCGCTCTCAGTTGTGTTCTATTTATCAGTCTTTTGTCCGCATGATTCACACACAATTTTCTACTCCTATTAGAGTTTTTCGCTCTGACTTTGGGGGAGAGTATTTGTCTGATACTTTTCGTAAATTTTTATCATCTGAGGGTACTCTTACTAACTCTCTTGTCCTGGCGCTCATGCTCAGAATGGTGTTGCTGAACGCAAACATCGTCATATTATAGAGACTGCCCGCACACTTTTGATTTCATCTTTTGTGCCTTCTCATTTTTGGGGTGAAGCTGTTTCTACTGCTGTCTATCTCATAAATAGACAACCTTCATCCAAACTATCTGGAAAATGTCCTGGTGAAATTCTTTTTGGTACTTCTCCCAGTTATGATCATCTCCGAGCTTCATGCTTACTCAGACTCCACCTGGGCAAGTGATCCAACAGATCGTCGTTCAGTCACAGGTTATTGCATTTTTCTTGGTTCTTCTCCTCTTACATGGAAGTCTAAGAAGCAGGTGGCTGTATCTCGTTCTAGTACAGAAGCAGAACTTCGAGCACTTGCCACTACCACTTTAGAGATTGTATGGCTTCGATGGTTATTAGCAGATTTTGGTATTTCTTGTGATGCTCCTCTACACCTCTTTTGTGTGACAATACTGGAGCCATACAGATTGCCAATGATCCCGTGAAGCATGAACTTACAAAGCATATTGGTGTTGATGCTTTCTTTACTCGGTCTCATTGTCATCAGAAAACAATTGCTCTTCAGTATGTGCCCTCAGAACTACAAGTGGCAGATTTTTTCACTAAAGCACAAACTCGAGAGCAACATCGGCTTCATTTACTCAAACTCAATGTTTCAGAACCTCCACTTCCACCTTGAGTTTGAAGGGGGGTGTTAAGGCCC
>NC_133878.1:176239-179720 GCF_044706935.1 Curcuma longa | reverse complement strand
ATCCAACGGAGGAGGAAGTGAATTTCTTGTAATGGGCGTGTTTAACATCATAATAGTTTATTGTTTTATGTCTTCTTCCTTTCACATTCATACCATCCTTTTATATATCTTGCTTTCTTGTGCTTCATTGTGATTTACTTACATGAGTTGTTCTTCATAAAGATGATAAAAGGAGTCATGGATACTTGTGCTTATAGTGGTGGAGAGTATGAGACATGCAAACATATGGTAGTGAAACATCATGAGTTGCATTGAGTGAGAACTCTATTTATTTACATGCTATTGAGAGTGAGAGCACCACTGTATACATCATATAGCTTATGAGGATTACATCAAGTTTTAGTTTAATCATGTGCTTGAAATCACCATGCTTATTAACTTGTGTATGAATTGGGTCTCTTTATGCCTTGATTCATGAAAACTTGATATCCTAAGTAACTACCTTTTACTTTCTTTGAAGCATTGATATGAGTTACTTAGGAGGATGTTTGTTTTCTTTGCTTGCTCGAGACGTGCAAAGAGCAAGTGTGGGGGAGTGATGATTAACACAATTGATGATCAAATTGACATCATTAATAAAGAATTTTAAAGTTTTAAGTGTACATTTATGCCTTGGATGACACATAATTATTAATTGGATGTATTTTGATTATATTTAGATTTTTTTATATTTTTAAATTCATGTTTCATCCAATTTGATTTGTAGGGCAGCTTGGTCATCAAGGTCTAAGTGGCACATCAAGGACTAAGTTGGGCATCATGATGAAGACTTAATCTCAATCCTTCATTTGAATTTAGGTTACTAAAGGCAAGGAGGATATCTACAATGAATCTGAACCTTACATCCAAGGAATGGAGGGTGGAGAAAAAAAGTACAAGAGAAGGAAGAGATTAACCCTAACTCATCTCAACCACACAACAACCACACTTCCATCTCAACCATACAACATCCCCAACCCTTCCACCATCCTCATTCCCTCCTCCACTCACGCTCCCATCTCCCTCACACCCATCCCTAACATCACGCCCCAATTCACGCACGCCTCCCCAAAACCTCAACCCATCTTCCATCTTCCATTCACAACGTAGCCACCATCCCCAACTTTTCCCCCCACTCACGTCCCTCTCCATTTTCACAGCAGCCTCCATCCCTCACGCCTTATCCACTCACGCTCCCCATCTCCCACTAACACCATCCACTCCCCTCACACCACCTCCTCTCAATAGCACTCATGCCTCAAACCACCACACAACAACCATTCCAAGCCAACTCCACAACGCATCAAGTCATCCCAGCCTCCACTCACGTTGCACCCACCTCACGCCACCAGCAACAACCTCACCTCACTCAGCAACCAACCTCCCACCACAAGCATCCTCAAGCCATCAGCAACCCTCAAGCCACAGTAACCTCATGCCACAGCCATCTGCGGAAGCTCCAGCCGGTCGGATAGAGCCAAGCAACCCCCCCCCCCCCCCCCATTTCCTCCTGCGCGAGTGGACAACACACAATTCTAGCAAATTTCAACAATTTACAACTTTCTTTTGTTTGATTGTTCTCTTGTTTGTGTTAATTTAGCTCCCTTGTAGTTGTTACTTTGTTACTTTATTTTCCTTATAGCTTACTTTGTTACAGTTGTTGAATTTTCTTTTTGAATGCAAGTAGTTTGTTAAATTGCCTAGTAGAAAATTCTGTCATGTTTCGTATCAAATCTGTCATGTTTTGTTCATGTTGTTTATTTTTGTTCATTGCTGTTCGTTCTTGTTTCTTGGCCATGTTTAGAGTGTAGTTAACTGAAATTTTGATTCCGGATAGTTAGGATTGTTAGGAGGAAGTAGGTGGTTGAGTTTTTATTGTTCCTAGCATCTAAACCCCCCAAAACATGCATTAGTTTAGTTTTTTTATTCTTATCACAACATACAAAATTTCATTAGATTTGAAGATTGTAAGCATTGTATTGGGTCCTTGAGAGACGATTCAGGTTAACTCTATATTACATTATTGGTTGAAGCTTGATAATTAATTGAAACTGTAGTGCGATAAGAACGGTTATTAATGAAGAAAACATAATTTTTGAAGATGCTACAACAGCTAAACCAACTTAGAATTCAACTCTATTTCAATAACACAAAATTCAGCTCAAGAGGTAGAACCAAGGATTTGCTTGCCATTTCTTCAACATAAAATTCAAGCTAGAAGGAGCGTAGAGGAGGAGAAATTCAAAGAATATTAAGAGTTGGTAAACTTGTTCAGTAAAGTGGAGGTAAATGTGTCATTGCTAACCATGATTAAGCAAATTCCAAAGTATACTAAATTTCTCAAAGACTTATGCATGCACAAAAAGAGGTTGAAGGGTAATGAGTTGGTCAACATGGGGAAGAATGTTTCAGCACCTTTTTAGTAAATTCCTTAAAAATGTGGAGACCTAGGAGTGTTCACTGTACCTTGTGAAATTGGGAGCAATTTATTCCAAGATGCTATGTTAGATTTGGAAGCTTCCGTAAATGTGATGCCAAGATCAGTTTTTCAGATGTTGGGTATTGGTCCTCTACAACCTATAGGGGTAGTGATTCAATTAGCCGACAGAAGTCAAACTCACCCAGCAGGTATGATTGAAAATGTATTAGTTAAGATGAAAGAATTGATTTTCCCTATAGATTTCTACATACTAGACATGGAAGGGGATTTCTTCAGCACACAGATCTCCACTCATTCTTAGGAGACCATTTTTGAAGACTGCAAGAACCAAGATTGATGTATATGCAGGCACGCTTTCCATGAAAATAGAAGATTCAATAGTCCAGTTCAGTATTTTTGATGCAATATATGAAACACCCGAGAGAGGATCATTCTGTCTTGAGTATTGATGTTGTTGATAAGTTGGTTGGAGCTGATATATTTACTCACAAGGATTATTCTAAAATTGAAGACTGTGATTCCATCTCTATAGAGGTATCAAGAGATTTAGAGGTAGATTATGTAGGTGTAGGGGATTGCACTGAGCCCCAGGGATCACCAATATCTACAGAGCAGACACAGCCTAATTTGAAGCCTCTACTAGAACATTTGAAGTATGCTTATTTGGGAGATGATCAGCAGCTACCTGTCATCATTGCACAAAATTTGAGCCAGAGCAGGAGGAAAAATTGTTACAAGTCTTGAGGCATCATAAGAAAACTATCGGATGGACACTTGATGATATACCTAGGATTACTTCTGTGATTTGCATGCATCAGATTCATTTAGGAGAAAGTTAAGCCCGTGAGAAAACCACAAAGAAGGCTCAACCCTTTGATCCTTGATGTAGTGAAGAAAGAGGTGACTAAACTACTACAGGCATGCATTATTTATCCTATTTCTAATAGCATATGAGCGAGTCCTATCCATGTGGTTCCCAAGAAGTGAGGGATGACAGTGGTGGCAAATGAAGAAAATGAGTTGGTACCTACAAGAGTGAAGAATGCATGGAGAGTCTTTGTT
>NC_133878.1:98471-176165 GCF_044706935.1 Curcuma longa | reverse complement strand
CCCAATCACTAATCCTAACTCTAAACCCTAATCCTAATCACTAACCCTAATCACTAACCCAATAACTAACCCTAACCCACCACCAGTAGCCCTCCACCACTCAATGAAGTCCGGCCAGTACCACTCCGGCAAACTCCTCTGCCGGCGCCACCAGCAGCCGCCCGCCGCCCGTCGCCTGCCACCGGCCAGCACCAGCAACCCTAGCGCTGCTGGCCGGCGAGCTCCAGCAACCCATGCGGGGCAACGGACCGCCGACAATGGGCCACAGCCACACCTTCGGCCGGCCAACGCACCCACACTGGTCGGCCACCCTTCCTCGCACCATTTCTAGCCTCCCTAAGCGAAGATTCAATGGATAAAATGCAAAGAAACGACCAAATCTTACCCTGATACACCTTCGTCAGCCGTATTCGTCGCCGTTGCAACCGGAGGAGAGATCAGAGAGGAGAATGGGGATCGGCGGAGGCAGCGCAGCGCAGAAACGTTAAGGAAGAAAAAAAATCATGAAGGAAGAAGAAAGGGGATTTGGCGAAACGTTAAGTTAGGGCATTTTACGACGAATTCGAGTTCGTCGCTAAGGTTGTCGCAGAATTGGCGACGAAAACGTAGTTTCGTCGCCAAATTGGCGACGAACCACCTTTTCGTCGCCAATGGAGACGAATTTAGCGACGAACTAGAATTCGTCGCAAAATGCCCTAACTTGATGAGGGCCCACCCTGTTGTCTTTAAGCCATTTAGCGATGAAAAGGGTAATTCATCGCCAAATTAGCGACGAAACGGGTAATTCATCGCCAAATTGGCGACGAAATGGGTAATTCGTCACCAAATTGCCTTCCTAAATATCCCGTTCATTTTTTATTCTGGTAATTTTGGCGACGAATTCTTGATTTCGTCGTAAAATTGGCAACGAATCAGATTTTGTTGCTAAATTGGCGACGAATTTTTTTATTTGTCGTAAATTTTATAACGAATTAATTTATTCGTTGGAAATTTACAACGACTTTTGCGACAAAAAATTTTTCATTCCAGATTGGCAACAAAAACTTTTCAGTCGCAGAAGTCGTCGTAAATCTGCAACGAATGCATTTTTAGTTGCAAATTTCGTCCCTAATTACTGACGAATTTTTTTCGTCGCCAAAATTCATCGCAAAAATGCAGTATTTTGTAGTGCAAATCTTGAAATGGAAGAATCCCAATCTTCCAAAGTGGGACCTAAAGGAGGCGTAAGCAAGAAGAAATCCTCTAGGAAGTGCTTCAACTATAATCACATTGGTCATAAATCTTCAAATTGAAAGAAGTCAAAGAAGAAGCAGGAGGCCAACTTAAATGAGAGACCATACATGGACCTCTATGTCATGGTCTCCAAAATGAACCTAATAGGTTCAAAAACTCACAGCAATGGTGGATCGATACCAGTGCCATCAAATATGTGTGCTACAAGAAGGAGCTTCTCCACAACTTTGAAAAAGTCAAAGATGGGGATAAGCTATTCATGGAAAACTCAGCAACCTCTAACATTAAGGATCAAGGGAAAGTGGTGTTAAAGATGACCTAACTAACTTTGAACAATGTGTTGTATACTCTAGATAAAGAATTTGATATCAAGATCACTTTTGAGCAAGCATGCCTTTTGCATTATTTTTAAGTAAGATAGAGTTATTCTATCCAAAAATGGAATGTTTATCAAAAAGTGTTATGTAACCGATGGACTATTTAAGCTTAGTGTAATGGTCATTAGGCCTAAAATTAATAATGAAAGCTCTTCCATTTATATGCTTGAGTCTTCCTTATTATGGTATGACAAACTAGGACATTTTAACTACGATATGTTACGTAGATTAATTAACATGCAAAGCATACCTACATTCCACCTTAACTCAAAATATAAGTATGAGACTTGTGTTAACGCAAAAATGACAAGGTCATCCTTTCAACATGTTGAAAGATGTTGTGAACCACTCAACGTAATCCACACCGATGTGTGTGACCTAAAAAAGATACCAACACATGATGGAAATATGTATTTCATCATTTTTGTAGATAATAACATAAAATATTATTATGTGTATCTTCTCCAAAGTAAGGATAAAGCTATAAAAAAATTTATTCTCTATAAGAATGAGGTTGAAAATCATCTTGATAAGAAGATTAAGGTGGTGTGAAGTTACCGAGGTGGTGAATATATATCATCGTTCACTAAGTTGTATACTAAATATGAGATCAAATACAAAACAACAACTCCCTATACTCCTCAACAAAATAATATTATTGAGCGAAAGAATCATATTCTAAAAAAGATGATGAATGTTCTACTATTAAGCTTTGGATTGTTAGAGTACATGTGGGGGGAAGCTGTATTAACAGCTAATTACCTTTTAAATAAGATGCCCCAAAAGAAAATAGATAAGAGTCCTTATGAGTTGTAAAACGGAAAAAAAATCATTCTATAAATACTTGTGAATGTAGGGATTTCTTGCAAAGATGTTGATACCTAATCTTAAAAGGATTAAGATAGAACTAATGACTTACTGTTGATCATATATTTATTGGATATGCACATAACAACAATACTTACTAGTTCCTTTTATATGAGTCTCAAATATCGAAGATACATAAGAACTCAATTATTAAATTGAAAAATATCTCATTCTTCGAACATGTGTTTCCTTATAAGACTAAGAGAAAGAAAATTTCTTAAAACGGGCATTTGAACCACAAGAAGGAAAAGAAATGAATCAGTTGAGGTTGAGCTCAGATGAAGCAAAAGAGCTCGGGTGCAGAAATCTTTCGAAATGAATTTTATCATTTTCATGTTGAAAAGTTAACCTCAAAGTTACTCAGATAACTTCAGTGGAAAGAGATAATTGTATTTGAAATTGACTTTATCTTACAAAACCATATTTAAAAACATATGGATCTTCCTCTAAGGAGTAAATCACTAGGTTACAAGTGGATTTTCAAAAAGAAAATAAAATCAGATGACACGATTGATAAATATAAGGCTAGATTGGTAATTACAGTTACCGACAATGTGAAAATCTTGATTAATTTGATACATATTCTCCGATATCGAGAATAACTTCCATAGAGTATTGCTATCGCCGCTCTATAAAATCTGAAATAACATCAAATGGATGTAAAAATACTTTTCTAAATGAGAATTTAGAAGATGAAATCTACATGAAGCAACCTAAAGAATTTTCTATGCTAGGGTAGGAGAACAAGGGTTGTAGATTGGCGAAATTGTTATATGGCTTGAAACAAGCTCCAAAGTAGTGGTATGAGAAGTTCGATATTGTCATGCAAGAAAGTGGATTTAAGATCAACGAATGTGACAAATGTGTCCATGTTAAAGATACACAAAATGACTATGTCATCTTATGCCTTTATGTAGATGACATACTTATTGTTGAGAGAAATAATAAGATACTCAAATCTACTAAAAATATATTAAACATAAGATTCGACATGAAGGACATGAACCTAGCAGATGCACTTCTAGAAATTAAAATTCTTAGAATATCATAAAAAATTTATTCTAACTCAGTCTCATTATGTGGACATGATTTTTGAGAAATTCATTAAGGGTGATATTGTGTTAACATGAACTCCGATAGATACGAATCAACATCTATCAAAAAATCGAAGAGAGAATATCTCTTAGATAGAGTTCTTCAGAGTAATTAAAAATCTGATGTACTTGATGAGCTATGCGCGACCAAACTTAGCCTATACAGTGAGTAAACTAAGTTGATACATGAGTGATCTCGATATTGAACACTGGAAAGAGATAACGAGAGTACTAAGATACTTGAGGTATACTCATGATTATGAACTGCATTATACAAGTTTATGTTGTAATCGAAGGACACATCGATGTGAATTGGATATCTGATGTGAAAGACTTAAAGTCTACCAGTGGGTATTTGTTCACATTGGGAGGTGTAGCTATTTCGTCGAAATCTTTTAAGTAAATCGTAATAATTAGATCTACGATGGAATATAAGTTTGTAGTCCTTGACAAATGTAATGAAGAGATGAATGACTACAACAATTCTTAGAAGATATCCTAGATGACCAAAATTTATGCTGGAAATTTACATATATTGCAATAGTCAATCGACAATTGGCCGAATATAGAGTCATCTATATAATGGTAAGTCTAGACATATACGTTGCAGACACAATACCATTAGACAACTACTCTCAATAGGAGTACTATTAACTATCTAAAGTCAAAGGATAACCTAGCAGATTTATTAACCAAAGGGTTAAACAGAGTCAGTTACAAACACAACCTATGCGGAATATGTTTGTGCAAAGAACCCAACCTATGCTGATTGGAGATCTTAAGAATTAGGTTCAATGAAACAACCTAATTGCACTAACTTAAGTAGATCCATATGGGAGAATTATCCAATGAATTACTTTTGAGAAATCACCTATATGAGAAAAAATGGAGCTTTTTCAAAGAGAATTGAAAGACATAATTCTTATAACTTTTCACAGAGTCAGGCGTATTCATGAACAAGAGCAAATACACCCATGAAAACTGAGTTGTATCAAAGAAAGTCATGAGTGGGATACATAAATGCTTACATAAACAACGAACAGTTTAAGGACATCACATCTATTAGTCAACTAGTAAGTATACATGTCTTCAAAAGAGAAGGTTCAAAGGGTAAAATGTATTTGTCATATACAAGACTCAACTATTGAATGCTATCATATACCCTATTTCCATTCATATGGAGGATTGTTAAAAAAATGTGAATGAAAAAATAATGAATGGAGAGTCCATTGTGAATGGGTTATTAGTTCCACATTAGGAGTTTTTGACCCGGTCGGGTACATTGTGGCTATGAAGTTGTGAACATAAATGATGTTTATGCACATAGGGGGGGGTGCAAACCCAAGGCAATAATTGGTCATTACTCAGTCATTCAATGCAATCAATGATATGAGCTCTTATATAAGGAGGCTCCTCCTTGGACAGAAAGGCAAATGTATAGAGAAGCAGAGCAACCAAGTAGTGAAAGTTCCATCCATTTTCCCATGTTCTCTTTCTCCCTGTTGGGTTGCTTAATAGGTCTTTCGTGATAGTGCTCAAGTACATGCTCAATTCGCAACGAACAACTAATGCTTGGTTGCCTACGTAATCATGTCATTGTATTATGGTAAACAAACGTCCAACGTAATCTCAAAGCACTGTTGAAGAGGATAAATCTGTTTTAAGGACATTATGTCCAACACAAGCCTCGATAGTGTTCTGCACACCTTCTTGCTCGGCATCATCACCTCTCGTCCAGCAGCCGTGCCTCTCGCCTAGCAGCCCAGCCTGCTCGGTGATCTTGCCTTAACACCTCACTACCTAGCCTTTCGACTCGATAGTTCAGCATAGCTTCGCTCGGCCTCCTGTTGGGAAGCTCTTTGCCCAGACATCTATTTCGGCCCGCTCAGATCATAAGGGAGTTGACCGCTTAGGGCACTCGGGGGGCAGTCCACTCGGGTCACTCAGGAGATAGACCTACTCAGAGGAACTCAACGACTACTAGGGAGGTAGACCCGCTCGGGACACTCAACAACTTGACCTGTTCGAGTCACTCAGCATACTCTAGCAACTCGATTTTCCTAGTAGCTTAGACAACCCAACAGCTCGACTTAACCAGCCCAGCCTCACAGTTTGAGATCATCAGCTCAAATCATCTTAATAGATAAATCTTAAATCTGATTTCAATTTGTAATTGTAATTTAGACTATTCCCTTGTAACTTCGACAACAATCTTGAAAGAAGCAAGATTTGTAATAGTCTTAAAACATAGTAAGATTATCCATTAAATTTCGTAACTTGACTATGAGGCTAAAGCAGTTGATGCCTAGCCATGATCGACTTTGCCAATATAATAATTCTACATGGGTCGCTAATTTTTTTATTTTATATTTTATAATAAAAAAGGAAATATGGGTGCACAAATAAAGCAGTAGACGAGAGAAATAATTGTGAATTGTATGTTATTTGAAGTTCCTTTTCTTGATATTTGTGGAGTGTGAATGAACACCATCAGTCAAGTGATTCCACCTTAATAGTTGACTGGTCCACTATTCTTGAAACCATATTCACAGTGATCGTTATTTCATCTAGTTGACTCAACTCGACCATTAATCGACTGATCATTCTTCAATTGACTTGACTATATTCTAGTCGATTAGTCTAGATCATACTTTCGACATGATCCATTACTTCATGATTGTTTCATATGGATCACATTCAATTTACTTGGATTTTAACTAGTTCTTCCATTGTCTGTCATCATTCAAATACTTTGTATCATTAATTGATTGATCTAGATATCTTTCGACGTTGTTACTTCTAGCATGGAATCAATCAACTCTAAGTCCTCTGCCCTAGTCAAATTCGCTTAAAACTTGCAAAAAAAAAAGTCAAATGACAATTTCTAATTGAATTCAAACATATCGGTCAACTCAGGAGTAGACTCCAGTGATACTAGTCGACTGAGTTCAAAATAGAAACCCTTTTTGTTCTTCTAGCAATATGTTGTCGATTGATCACACAGTCTAATTAGTTGATTGATCTTGCTTGACCTTAAGCAATCTTGTCGACTTCAATGTAGAATCCATGTTCCCTGGTTGAGTTTACGCCTAAGTAGAGAACTTATATATATTAAAAAAAATAGTTCTATTGAACTCTCATCTCACATGTCTTCAAGCGGATTCTACTCTGTCCCTTGAGATCTCCTCAACAAGCCTTCCACCTTTGAGTGTTGCCCCCCCCCCCCCAACCCCCCCCCCCCCCCCCCCCCCATGTAGATCTTGAACTTGCTAAGAGATTCATATTGCTTTATTTTGACTCTGTTAGGGTATTATGACTTGGTAAAGATCAGTCTTAGGTCGGGATACGTAGGGAAGGTGACTTGTCTGGACACGTTGCACAGGCGGAGAAAGGCTCACGATTGACTTGACCGATTAATTGGACCCCATTCGACTCACTTAGAATCCCTACTCGACCACTCATTCATCTATTTGGACATAGCCCTCATCTATCTTGTTTCTCCCTGACGGTTACGGTTTGCCTAACTCCCAGTTCAGCTTCTCATCTTGTCCGAACTAAAGGTATTGACAAGAGTTCTATGACTCACCAAGCTCGTTGCTCCTATACTTTAACCGTGCTTATTCTTCCTTCTCCAAACTGGCCAAATCTCTCAATCAGTCACAATCAAATCTGTCAGAAATGTCACATCATCATCGCCAAAAAATTCTAAGACATAACAATCTAATGATGTGAAGCTATGCCTAGTGAGGGAGCATTCTATTCGTAATGATCGCGACAAGATGTTTTCCATACCTGAGCCATCTCCTGTGACAAGATCTTATCAATATTCTACCTTAATTAATGAAAGATGTCTCATTTGATAAAACCTCACTGCGCATATATTCTCCTTAATTAACGATAAGACAAGCTAATATATTTTGACCCGTCTATATAACCTCCTGATATTGCATGCACAGGTAGGCAATATAAAATGTTAACCCGCTTCTTCTTTCACATTTCTTCTTCTTTCTTTTGACTAACTTAAGTGTCAAGGAGTGGTCGAGCCAAGGACACCCTGACCTTTAATCTCATTGTGTTGGTGTTGGCATTAGCGAAGCTCCTCATCTTCTTCTTCCTCCTGAGGACAACTTGGTGCTGCGTGGCTAGTGACAACGAGGCGATCTCAATCAAACTCTTTTTGAGCAATTAAGGTATTTTAGCCAAAACATTTTAATTAAGAGTGTGAACAAACTAAATCATTACGAACTATTTAGATCTTGATTTAAAGAAAAAAAATTCATTCAATTCATTTGATTAAGCTATCAAATCAAGCTCAAATTTGATTTCGAACTCAAAAACATTATCAAACCGAGCTCAAACTTAATAGTATTTTCAATATTTTTCATAAACTCACGAACATATATATATATATATATATATATATATATATATATATATATATATATATATATATATATATATATATATATATATTAACAAACAAATTCGAACTAAACTCGTTTAACTTTTAAACAAACCATTTTTGAATCGAACTCGAAGCCATTCGTAAACTATTTAATTTCATTATAAACCAAATTCAAATTTAAAAATTAAAATTTAAATCAAACTCGAACCAAACTAGAACTTAGAAAAACAAACTGAGCTCTAGCCTTTATTGTTCGACTCAGTTCGATTACAATCCTAACTTTAATAGCTTTCCAAGGAGACAAAATTAAGATTATAAAACTTTAATACATTTCACATTTCGATCGATCCTAAGGATGAAATGATGTTTTTATGAGATGATTTTGACTTATTTTAGGCTATTAAAGTGTTTTGACTAAAACATTTTGAGTAAAATTATTAAGGACAAATATTTTGAAAGTCAATTTTTGAACGTGCATAAATTGCGCTTTGGGAGAAAGTCACCTATATATTATCAAAAACAGAAAAAAAAAAGAAAGAAAAGCCAAACCTAACCAATCCAGTCATCTTCAACTCTTCACTAAGTCTAGTATGCTTTATAAAATTCATCTATTTTCAAAAGACAAAATTAGATAGTTTTTCCATCTATTAATATGTTTTAGCAGAGGTAAAAACTATCAACTTTGCATTTGAAGCCTCTAACTAGGCCCATGAAGTCTCCCATTAAATCTAGAATTCTTTATAAAATTCATCCACAATCTCATAATAATAAAAGTTAAATTTGTTTTTGTCTATCCAGGTGTTTTGCTCAAAACACCTTAATGGTTGAAAGTGTTTCACTGTCTCCAAGATGCTTCAAAGAATTCAATCATGTCAAATTTAGACAGTTTATATCTATCAAAATATTTTGGCTAAAACACCTTGACAACCGGTTTAAGGATGGTCACATGAAACTTTCCATTTAGTCCAGACTACTTCAAGGAGGCCAGGTATGTCCTCAGATGTCACATTTAGTCATTTGGATTACCATCAAGGCATTTTTAACCAAAGCACCTTGACTACAGATTAGTTTGGACAAGGATTTAAGGACAATTTAAGCAACGAGCCAATTTTAGGTTGTTTTTGTGATAAGTGAATGTGCATTTTAGATAATATCAAACTTTGGATGCGTAAAAAAATAAAATATTATTTATATACCAATGGTCCAGTCCAGTTTTTATGACTATGATTCCAAATACACATGGGTTGAACTCCTCACTCATAATAATTGGTAACCTTCCATTTGATATCCCTTACAATCATACAAGAGAGAAAAGTAATGATAATATGCATTGATATCATAGGACAAAAAACACAAAATAATGCAAACAAGAAACCATAATGGTATCAAAAAGGCAATAGAGTTGCATCACAAAATCTAGTCTCACACAAGGTCAAACTTGTTTACAATGGAACATTACAGCTTTCTTCATTGAGCAAGAACTAAAAGATGTGTCAGTACAGATCTATAGAGATGATATCATTTTTGGATCCATGAATGGGATATGCAAAGAATTTGTAAAGCTTGTTAACTTTAAAATGAGTATGATTGAAGAATTGAACTTCTTCTAGGCCTTTCAAATAAGAGTATCTATAGAGGCAACATTCATCCATCAAAAACGTACACAAGACAATTTTCCTAAACCCTAAAATACCAAATATTTATAATTCTGATCTTCTAGACTATTCCGATATTGGCTTTACAAACTATCCGAGTTGACTTAAATTGTGCCTGAGCTACATTCCAACTATTGAATAATATGTCAGTATTTGGGTGATGTGAAAAGGTAGAATTGAATTGCTCTGTTGATGGCAGAAACAAAATGCATCGATATTTCTAGCCATTGCACAGAGAAGAAAGTCTACAATGACAAATAGTTGCGTCAATTCAATAACTAGAATTAAAGAGTTCAGGAATTTGCATTGTCTACTCTTCAGCTACAACATAATCAATGCATTATGATGCATGCCCTATATAATATGAAATTTTATGCAGTGTTTCACAGGCTGCTCAATTGTTCACCGCACTGGAAGTGAAACATGGAATGTGAGCTCAACAACCAACTTGTGTCTTCTAAACAGCAAATCACATTGAGGATAACATACATTCGAGATACTGGCAACACCGCAGGCTTAATGCTATCATAATTCTAAGAAAAAATAATCTCTTAGTATTATTGTTCAAACCTAGTAAAAGATTACGACGTTTCATATCATAATTTATTCCACAACCATGTCATTCTCAACATTGTATTCAAAAGGTAGACATTTGAATAAAAACAAGATGCGCAGAAAAAAAAATCAAAATATTGTTAATGAGGCTTTTGAATATGTTAAAGAAAATCAATCCAGTCCAAGTAACTAATCAGAAAGCTAAAGTTCTGCCACCAAAATATCTAATCAAAGTGACAAAAAAAAAGTCTAGTAAACCGATCGTTATATGAAAAAAATTAGGCCAACTTGAAACTATACTCTTGGAACAAATCAGTTAGGAGGATCTATAATTTTCAATCAACCTTGAAAGAATCATAAAATAAATAATGGAAGTTATCTGCCCCTAAAAAATCTTCGTAAATTCTAGATTGCTTCTATCAAAGTTATAGGGTATAGTACATGATATCAGTTCAAACAAACAAATATTACAAATCAAGATAATTTTATCTGCAATATAGTACAAAATAAGAGAAAAACAATCTAGTTGAATATGTAAGTTGCAATAGCTAAAAGTAGTCATCAATCAATCTTAAGTAATCAGAACTATGATACCAGATAATACCCTTCTTCTTCTTTTTGTTAATATATAACAATTGGAAGGACATGATGACTTGGTTATGTATAGTGTATAGATATGAAAATTTAAACACCTATCTTTCATCACCAAAAGATGTAAAATGTAAAAGAAGCACAACACATAAGATACTACTAAGTAGTATCTGTTTCTAATACAGGATGCATAGCAATACTGAAACTTGTTAAGAGATCACCAACCATGTTCGATCATTTATGAAATAAGTAATATCATAGAAATTCATCTATCTTGATTCTTGGACACTGTTTCTACCCTCATCAGAAGAAATGACTGAAAAATAGGATAACCCTCAACCATCCTCATGAAATGCAAGATTCAATTCGACAAGAACATCGAAGCAGTTTTAACTCATCAAATTTAATGCGACTACCTTAATAGGAATTCCCACTACCACCGATCTAAGCATCGGATCAGATCGCAACTCTATCAGTCCTTCTCTCACTTGGATGGCGCGGCGGTGGCGTAGAGGGGAGTCGGGGTGGTGGGGGCGCCAAGGAGGGCCGACTGCTGCATCTCCAACTCGTTCAGCTGTTGCTCACGGTCCATCTCAATGATAAGGGGAACTACGAGAACGAGAAAGGTGGTGCCAGCGATCCACGCAGCCTTTCCGGTGCTACGAAGGAGCTTCTTGGTCACGGTGGCAGCCTCGCCGGCGGCGGCCCTACCTCGCGCGACGATCGCAGACTCCGAGACGGAGCTCGACACGCGGGAGAGCAAGCCCTCGCCATTGCCGCTGCCGCCCCGCCGCGGAACCGAACTCCTTCCGCTCGAGGAAGAAGCCGACATTTTTGCGCGAGTGAGCGAAAGAAGAGGAAGCAGATGCCAGCCATGTAAACCCTCAAAATAGGCGGATTCATACTCTTAATGGATAAACAAGTCCGATCCGTTATAGACCATCGCCCGATAAGCATAAATGCATATTAGACATTCTTAATGGACTAATCATGGCATCTTAAATATTTATAATTTCTATCCTTTTTAATCTTAAATATTTTATAATTTCTATCCTTTTATCGTGGATGAAATGAAATTTCTCTTTAATTTATTTTCTTGTTTGTATGAAGATTCTTTTAGAATCGTCAAAGGACTACAAAATGTTAATATATATAGTAGTTTTGACAAAAATATATTTCAAAAAGCCTTCGAAATTTATCCATATTTTAGAATTGTCAAACCATTCTAAATACCCATCTAACAATTTAGGCCAAAATTGTTAAATAGGGTATTTTTGCTCAATTTTGAAGATCCTAAGCGGATAAAATACTAGATGCAATATTTGAACCAATAATGTATTTATTTACATATCTATGTAGATAAAAATGTAAATTACATAAGTTATAAAATTACAATTTTCCTAGGTTAAAAAGTTATAATTTTCATTGTTGCATAGCTCAAAGATATGACTTGTCACTTTTGATTTCATTTACCAATGGTATTCACATTCTTGGTAGGAAGTTCTTAATAATCCTAAATTAAATTCTATAAAATTTTATGAATTCTAAACAGCTTCATGTATCTAGTTAACATTAAAATTTTATAATAGAAATTAAATAAACTAAAAGACTATGGACATGAATACAAGGTATTTATCATCATCTCAGCATCATCCACAAAATCTGAAGATCTTGGAAAGAAGAAATAGTAGAGACAATTCTTTCGTAGAAATTGAGATAACAATACCATACTCTCTTTACCAATGGTAAACTCACAATTAACATCAATTAGCAGAGAGATCTCAAAATTATCTAATCCTACGGGGATCACACCATATATATAATAGTGGGCCTGATTTTATTATCAACCTATCATTGATAATATAATATGGGTAACGAATTCTACACATATAAACTTGCATCCAATAGCATAAACTCACAATTAACATCAATTAGATCACATAATGAGTTTGTTCATAATAACATAAAATTCATGTGTTACAAAATAACATGTAAATCCACCAAATAGAAGATTAAATCTAATAATCTTCCACTTGAATTATATGTGATTTTATATATAACACATAAGTATAATTTTAGTTGAACTTAACCGTGTCAAACTTTACATATAAAAAAAACACCCCTTTAGAATAATTTGGTCAATTAATTCCATTGGTATAGGACTCAAAGGGTTATAATTATCATTACTATAACCCCCAATAGTAATCACAATATCAATTTCATTAATGACATAAATTAGATGTGGATGTGTAGTATAAGAATTTGCATGAAATATGATCTTCACATGCTAATTCTCAATTGGTCCTCCTAATAACCCAAAAGGATCCTAATCATATTTACAAACATCCTATGTTAAACCATGTTGGATTTTCATACCAGTCATCCCTAGTACCCTTTCAAAGGATTCCTCCTTCTGCCAAGGTGACGGATTTCATCTTTTTTAGAATTGAATATGTTATCATATTGCATTTTCATACCAGTCATCCCTAGTACCCTTCTAAAGGATTCCTCCTTCTGCCAAAGTGACGGATTTCATCTTTTGCAGAATTGAATATGTTACCATGTTGCATTTTCATGCCAGCCATCCCTAGTACCCTTCCAAAGGATTCCTCCTTGCGCAATATCAATCCTTGACTTCTACATTGTCGAGCCAATATTACTATTTATAATCAAATAACATGAAGGAAGTTCTTAATAATCCTAAATCAAATTTTAGAAAATTTTATGAATTCGAAAAAGATTCATGTATAGCATCTAGTTAATGTTATAATTTTATAATAGAAATTAAATAAACAAAAAGATGATGGACCTGAATACAACGTATTTACCATCGTCTCAGCGTCGTCCACAATTCTTTCGTAGAAATTGGGATGACAACACCATACACTTTTTACCAATGGTAAGTGAAGAGATCTCAAAATTATCCAATCCTATGGGGATCACACCTTATATATAGTAGTGAGCCCGATTCATTATCAACCTATCATTGATAACATAATACAAATAATGAATTCTACACATATAAACTCGCATCCAATAGCATAAACTTGTAATTAACATCAATTAAATCACATAATGAGTTTGTTCATAATGACATAAAACTCGTGTGTTACAAAATAACATGTAAATCTACCAAATAGAAGATTAAATATAATAATCTTTCACTGGATTACATGTGATTTTGTATATAACATATAAGTATAACTTTAGTTGAACTTAATAATGTCAAACTTTATATATAAAAAATACCCCTTAGAATAATTTGGTCCATTAACACTACAAAAAATCACCGATTTTGCGACGAAATTTTGGGACGAATTATTTTCGCCGCCAATCAGCAACGAATTTTGGGACGAACCAAAGTTTCGTCGCTAATCTGCAACAAAATTTACGATGAACAAATAATTAGTTGCCAATTTAGCAACTTAAAAAATTCATCGTAAAATTCGTTGTAAAAAATAATTCGTTGCTAAATTCGTCGTAAATTTGCAACGAATAATTTATTCATCGCTAATTGGCGACAAAAGATTTTTTCGTTGCAAAAAAACCATCGTATCGGCAACAATTTGGCGACAAATAGCCGATTCGTCGCCAAATTGGCGACGAACACAAAATTCGTCGCCAAATTTGGCGACGAAATAGGTATTCGTCGCCAATTTGGCGACGAATGAACGATTCATCGCCAAATTTGGCGACGAATACCTATTTCGTCGCCAAATTGGCGACGAATACCCGATTCGTCGCCAAAATTGGCGACGAATTTAGCGACGAAACATTTAATTCGTTGCCAAACAGATACAGGAGACAAATGTTGCTATTTTTTGGCGACGAACAGTGTATTCGTCGCCAATTTGGCGACAAATAAACGATTCATCGCCAAATTTGGCGATGAATACCTATTTCGTTGCCAAATTGGCGACGAATAACCTATTTGTCGCCAAAATTGGCGACGAATTTAGCGACGAAATATTTAATTCGTTGCCAAACAGATACAGGAGACAGGCTACACCATTTTCGGTGTTTGACAAAGGGGGAGAGGATGGACTTAAGTTTAGGAATTGGAGAGAGGATGGTTACTAAAGTTTGAAAATTATTCTCCAAAGCAATAAACTTAATTGATGTAGGGGGAAGATCTTGATCTCCTTACATATATGAACTTATCTCTTATTCCCAAAGTAATGAACTTAATTGTTGTAGGAGGAGGATCTTGATCTCCTTACATATATGATATCTTATTCCCAAAGTGATGAACTTAATTGTTGTAGGGGGAGGATCTTGATCTCCTTACTTATATGAAACCGATCAAAACTTAAATCGTGTTGTCAAACAACAAAAAGGGGGAGATTGTTGATGCAGTTTGTCCCGATTGTTGTTTTGATGTTGACACAGATTTAAGTTCATTTTAGTTGGACAAGAATTAAGTTCAATATTTTCAGATTGACCAATGACGGATGAGATCGGAGAGGGTTCGGTAGCTCATTCTCCGGACTAGGTCAGAGAGGGCTCGGTAGCTCGTTCTCTGGACCAGTGGAGTCGGAGAGGACTCGGTAGCTCGTTCTCTAGGTCAGAGAGGGCTTCTCCGGACTAGGTCAGAGAGGGCTCGGTAGCTCGTTCTCTGGACCGGATGGAGTCGGAGAGGGCTCGGTAGCTCGTTCTCCGGACTAGGTCAGAGAGGGCTCGGTAGCTCGTTCTCTGGACCAGATGGAGTGGGAGAGGGCTCGGTAGCTCGTTCTCCAGAATAGGTCAGAGAGGGCTCGGTAGCTCGTTCTCTGTACCGAATTATGGTCGGAGAAGGCTTGGTAGCCTATCTTCGGACCGGATCATTGTCAGAGTAGGCTTGGGAGTCTGTTCTCTGAATACATGATCCAATGTGGTTAGGTCGGGTGAGACCCAAGTTAACCAAGTGATTAGATTGCATGTGATTCAAATTCACTTTGGTGTAATCGATGGGTGAATTGATTAACCAAGGGTTAGTTGGTTAGTCGACCTGATGATCGATTACAGAGCATTCTGTAAGAATTTGAAAAACCCACAGAATACACCATAATCGATTGGGTAATCGATTATGGTCAATGGTAATCGATCTGTTGATCGACTACACGCTTTAACGAGAAATGGAATTAGCGATCGGTAATCGATCACCTGATCGATTACCATGTCTTAATCGATCGGCCGATCGATTAAGATATGTGGTAATCGATCACTGCTTGGACTTGATCGATTACACCGTTTACAGAGAAACGAATTATGACATTTAATCGATGGCCTGATCGATTAAGTCTTTTTCTGATCGTGTTCAGGGGCTTCTGCTCATTTCTGATTTTGCTCATTTCTGATTAGCCCCTGCTCATTTTTGATTTTGCTCATTTCTGTTTCTGATACTCTGATACTGCTTTGCTAATACACCTCTGAGTTTGCAGATGAAGTTTGAACTCGAATGAAGAACAGGGAGAGTCAAGGTTTGGCTTTGTATTGTGGCAGTTTGTCGCACTTTGATTTTCAGGTAAAAAGACAACGGGAGACTGAGCTGCAACAGGAGGATGATCAGTGTGCTGAGAGGAGCGTGGTCCAGCAACTGGAGGAGAGACCTCAGTGGTGCTGGAGAGCTCAGATGGCTCAGCAACTGGCTCAGTGTGCAGTGGACTCAGCGACCGTTGAACAAGCAGAAGAGAGGAGACTAAAAGGAGGAGATGAAGGAGTAGAGAATTAACATAACAAAAAACGAGAAGCAAGGCTGTGTTTGTGCTTGCTGTGCTGTGCTGTCTTCTCTGCTTGGTTCATTGCTCTTCTTTGAAGCTCTCTGCCTGAGGTGATGCAAGGAGCTGGTGCTCTTGCTCTCGGGAAGCTTCTGCTTGAGGTTTTTCTGTGTTGAGGTTGTGCTGTAAGTTCACTATTTTGTTGGCCTCAATCTTCTTCTTATAATCTCTGTACCTAACATATATCCTTGAGATTGGCTGTGGAGAGGTCACTCCACCGAGAAGGAGACATCATCTAGCCGGATTCATCTGGGGTGTGATCTACCGAAGATCAAGGGATCGTCCACCTTACGGACACGCCGAGGAGTAGGGGCAAGTTATCCCCGAACCTCGTATATCCTCGTGTTTGCATTGTTTTCGTTTTATTAGTTATTTTCTTCTATTTTCCGCTGCGTACTAAGTTTTTGTAGGAGAAAACTCGATAGTTCACTTTCTAAATCAGAGGCTATTCACTCCACCCCCTCTTTCTAGCCATCTCCTTCACAAGATCTTCGTTAACATCGAACAAGTTTTCATGTTTAAACTCTCAGATGAAGAAGAACAGATTCTTCTCCTTCTTTCCGGCGGTAGTGAGCAAGGATGATCGATGCTAAAGGTCTGGTGGATCCCTCCTCCCACACGGTCGGTGGCATCACGATCGGAAGAAGCCATGACCGGCGGTGCTGCCAACAATCAGGAGATGCCAAGGCCGGTGGTGCTGCAATCGATCAAAACTCTGCCCGATTAGAGATCTTCATCTCCAAGCTGCCGGCGACAAGGCTGGCGGCTCTGGCAGAGCCCTTGCGCAGATGGGAAGCTAGGCACGTCGGTGAGCACTCGGGAAGAACAGAGCTTCAGCTTGCTCCTTACCGAAAATAGGAATCTACGAAAATCCTCGCTTTTCCGGCCGCCCCTCCAGCAGCGCAGACGGCGTCACACAACGAGGTGAAGGGAGATGCGCACACCGATGAAGAAACGGGGTCGTGGTCGGCGAGATCGCGATTGAGCATGGGTCGATATTGCTGCTGAGCAGGGGAGCCCGGTGTCGCGCCGCGCAGAGAAGCAACTAGGGTCAGCCTCTTCACGTTCGCCGCCACCGCTAGCAAGGGTTTCTCTCCAGCAGCCTTCACGTGCGAGAGAGACGCTAGCAACCCCTTGCTCTAGTTTTTATCACGCAGAAGAAGCAGCAAAGGGGCGGCTTCGTGCAACCCACATGAGCCGGCAAGAAGACCAAACCTAAAGGAAAAACCAAGAAACCCTAAACCGGGTTTAACTACTGTAGCGAACCGAACCAGGTTCATTCTTGGTTCTCTTGGTTCAGCAATCAAACAACCTCCGATTTGATCCAAACCAGTTTTGTTCAATTCATCTTCACAAGATGAAGCTTTTCATTGTATCCGTTTTGCCAAAATCTCTTCCGTCACGAACCAAATCAATTTGGTTCAATTTGACTCAAAATCGAATCATTTGGTTCACTAACCAAACGATCTTTGATTTAAATGAAATTAGTTTCATTCGTTTCGTCTTCGCAAGATAAGTTCCATCATTTTGTCCATTGTCTGGTCCAACCAGACTTTATTTCTCTCGTTCTGAGAATCCAATTTTCAAACTCGTTTTAAGTCCTTCGGAGAACTTGTTGTGCGTGTGACCCAATAGGTTTCCGGTTATGTTGGCCGTCTATAATTAACAATTAATTACGGAACGATCATGAGTGACACCTAGTAGTATATCATGATCCCCAATTGATTAGAAAATCAATGATTGATTCCAGAACATCTTCTAAACCCTTCAGCAGCTCTAGTTAAACGTGTCTCGTTCCTTTCACCATCTTATACCTGCTTGGTTCAGGACATGGTCTATGTGTTGGTCCACACTAGGCTGACTACGTCACACCTAGCGCAAGCTGCTTTCTTGTCCTGTGGATTCAAGTTTCTCGTACACGTATCCAAGAGTTGACATGTAATGCTTTGGCCAAAGATTTTTAGTAACAATCCTGACAAGCGGCCGCAGGATATATATCTCCTTTTTTAAAGAGCGGTGAATCCTCTATGGACTATTTAAACACCTTCGGACACTTCGACTTATACCCAATCATCTTGGGTCCACACCTCCTCGGAGATGCTTACTTAAGATGTCAAAGTATAAGTCTCCATGACCAAGATGACTTGAATACCATAAGTCAAAGGAAAATCGCACTTAAGCTGCATTGAGATCTTCATTGACATATGAATCGAACCATATGAAGTGTTATGGCAGGTCACTCCAATGAACTGGTTACCTTTAACCAGCATCCACGTTTAACTCTCAACATCTAATGTTGACAGTAGTGAGATCAGCTGTTTGGCTAACCAAGGAGTTCAAAACGTGCTAGTCTCGACAGAATCGATAACGTCCGTGCTCATCAATCCTCGACTAGGGATAATTCCAATATATTCATAATTACACGTGTAGAGATGCTCACTAGTTATGATCCAATCACAAATTCTCTCACGCTATGAATCGTATTGCGGACATTCAATATTTGAGTTTAAGATCCAATCAAACACATATGGAATGTGCACTCAAATAGTGAATTGATATTTATCCAATAAATAGTATAACCATAAGGCAATTATCTTAGGACACCCCTCAAATTAACAATAATTTTTTGAATCAGCTTTGTCTTAGAAAGTGGTCATTGTTTCAATACCCAAAAAGGCCTTTGTGCCTCACCACGGCCTGAAAGCTGATCCTTGAAATATATGTTTAAAAAGTCGAACAGTTAAACTTGAATCTAACTCAAGGTTAATCAAATAATAGATACCTGAAAATCTAATTAATAAAATAAAACTGAAAAATTATCTCAGAAAACTTATAGGATTAATTGTGTGATAATCTAGACATAGGTGAGATGAATTAGGTAAAATTTTTTGAATTAATTGATGAATTATAAATCAATTTTAAGTTAACGTTCATTTTACCTTAACTTATTATACCTTAATTAAAATAATTTTACCTTAATTAAAATAATTTTACCTTAAATTAATTTTACCTTAATTAAAATAATTTTACTTTAATTAAATTAATTTTACATTAATAAAATAATTTTATCTTAAATTAATTTTACCTTAATTAAATTAATTTTACCTTAAATTAATTTTACTTTAATTTGCCTTAATAAATTTTTCTTAATTAATCTTAAATCAACTTTAACAAAATTACCAAATCTTTCTTAATTAATCTTAATCAAATTACCAAATTTTTTATTAACTACCTTAACTAAATTAACCAAATTAAATTTTACCTTAAATCCACCTTAACAAGAATTAATCAAAACCTAAGTTAAAATTTAATCAATTAAATCCAACCCAATTAACCCGAAACAGACCCAAAAAATATGGCCCAACCAAGTCCAATCACCTGGAAACTAACATCCAGTCGCCTTAATCGAAAAATCAGAAACCAACCGTAGTTTTCACGTACGCACTCGGGTTTCTGACTCCAGTCGACTAGATCGAAGATCCAGTCTCCTCACACCGCTTCCTTCCAGGTGACTTGATTCGTCTTCCAATCGCTTGGAATGACTTTATAAAAACAGTCGCCTGACCCACACGGTAATCACACAAAATCACCTTTCTACCCCCATTTTCTCCCGTCTCATGACGCCGACAACACTCTAGGTCGTCAGGTTTATTATAATACTACTAAAATACCTAGGTAATCTTTTAAAAACATCCCTAAATTAATTAATTTTATTTTTAGTAGTTAAAATTATAATTTTTTTATGCTTTAGATATATGAAAAGAGGGTGCGAGGCTCGCCTCTCTAGGGCACCCAGTACTGATCTCAGGTTCCCTACAGAGGAACTTAGGATTAGGTTTAACTCATTATCCTTCATTCCATTATATTCTAGGTATATCTATAGGATATTTTTTGCACCATCATGCATTCCCTCGGCGGAGGTCATAGAACATTATGACCTTCATCAACTAGTTTATTGTATTACTCCGATTAACACGAGTCTATATGTCGAGTTGTACAATAACCTAGTTCAAGTCGATGACCTAACCTACTCCACCCGAGTTAGGGGGAGGGACATTACCATCTCACCCACCATCATTAGTACTTTTTTAGGACTCCGCCCATCCCAGTGCCCAATTATATGTTACCCACCCAAGGATGCTCCTTTTGGGGATCCCTACTCCCACATTACATTAGACCTCATGCATATGTATTTCTTCCAGGAGGAGCGGGTTCCTACTGTGGTCCAGTTCTCCTCCATCAGACTTAGGGTACAGGACTATGTCCTGTATAGGATGATAGTTAATTGCATTCTACCCCTGACCAGTAGGAACATCGCTGTGATGCGACCGTTCCATACTTTCCTACTTTATGCATTCATATATAGACTTGATGTAGACATTGGTCTACATATGTTTCATACCATTATTTTTGCATCCTCAGTGACCACCAGCAGGAGAGTTCATATGCCCTACGGTCATATTTTGACTGGGTTATTAGCATCACTAAGGTTTGATATCACCGATGGTGATATCACACCACCTAGTGAATATGACATACTAGGAGTTAGGAATTTTGCATTAGTTGGGGTCAGGTAGATGAAGATGGAGTATTGTCCTAGAGATGAGGGCCCCAGTCTCAGCCTCAGCCCCAGCCACCACCACCAGCGGCCATTGACATGGATGATGATGATGACTTAGATTTAGAGGATCGGAGTTGCTCCAGCTTCTTGCACCTCCACCTTCACTTACTATCGATCAGCGACTGACCTGACTCGAGGAGACCGTCCAAGGTTTCTAGTAGACGGTGTTTAGTCGACTTGATGATCAGGATGCGAGGATGCTAGCCCAGCATGCCGATATGATCGATAGACACACACAGATGATAGATATGCTTAGGACTTGGACTATGGGTCATCCACCACCCCAGTAGACATTTTATTAGGCATGTTCAGACTTGTTGACATTATTATATACATTATGTATATTTTAGTATTTTTTACTTATCTGCATTTTAGTCCTTGAATAGTTTATTTATTTGCAATTTAGTCCTTGGTAGAATAAGAAAAAAATCAATTTTTAAAAACTCATAAATGTTTTTCAAATCTACTATTATATAGTTTTTCAAAAAATTTTAAAAAGCTTTTTTTTTTGAAAAAACCTATTTTCAAAGTTTTTTATTTCAAAAGTAAGCCAAAGAATAATTTAGCCTTAGATTAGAATCTTTCTCCTAAAAAGCATGTACCTATAGATCTAGGTGGAGCATCTCACAAAGCACATTAGTTACCTTGATTGTGATTGTGAAATTTAGAATGGTATGAGATGCATAAGATTCTAGCCTAAGTATCAGATGCTTATGTCAGTGCATCGAATCTTACTTGGATTCTAAACAAAATCTTGAATCAAATTAAGTATTCCTAATCATAAGCTCAATGGAATGATACACTTAAACTTGACCATCTGGGTCAAGCTACTACTTCTTAGTAGTTATCTAAGCGGGAAGTCCAACAAGTCCTGACAAGTCAGATAAATTCTTCCGAGTGGAGTGGGTAAGGGTGTGTTCCCAGAGTGGAATAGTAGACGTCGGTCTAACCCAAGGTTTCATTAGAAACCTGAAGTTAAAATCAATTAACAGTTTGAAAAAATGGTAATCTAATCTATTACTTTGGATTTTAGACTAACTTGTAATGTAGATTGGAGAAGCAAGGATTTTGACTCCAGGCGATTTTATCTGGAATCCAGTTGACCGGACGGTCCAGGCACCTAGAAGGTTGAATCAAGGTGACTCGAGTTTGGATAATCGCAATGAAAGTTAAAGTTCATCCAAATCCTCTACGTCAGCACGGAGTCGACTGGAAGGAGAATCCAAGTGACTGGAAGTGCCGAGTCAACTGCCAAGATGGTGGATCAGCGGTCTGCGTGGAGTTGCCTGAAAGGGGAATCTAGGTGATTGGAATGCCTTATAAAAAGACATCGAATAGAGGCTTCACAAGCTTTCCATAGTAGTCGTCATAATGCCAGAGTCACACCTCAAAGCTTCATCTACCTCTCCGGTTGTGGTAACGATTTACTTGTATTTAATATTAACTATGATAAAGTTTTATCGTATTATTTTTGTAATCGTTACAACTCTTTTCCATAAGGAAAGAGTTATATAGTGGATTTCCATACATAAACGATCAAAGATTGTGGGCTTTGGAGTAGCGGCCAGTGGCTGTAAACCAAGTAAAAAAGAAACCGTGTTCTTTATGCTTGTTATTCTTATTGCTTTCTGTTCCCGTCAAGATCAGCTTCTGGATGCGCGACCTCTCCTCAGCTACACACCGGACGGAAGGTGGATGAAGACGCTGCGGATCGCCGGAACCTGCGAGCACACACACCGTGAGAAGGAAGGCCGGGGTGATCGGCGCGACCACTCCGATGCCTAAGTCAGTCTCTGAAGTGAGGAAGAAAAGAAGTGAGACGAACGTGAAAATGAGAGGGATGGAGAATGCATACCTCGCCCCAGTGGGGGGCTTACCCTATATATATAGGGAAAGGAGGTAGTACCACGGAGAAGGTAAGGTGGGGGTTACTCTATAGGTGAGGTCCGTACGAGCAAGGGAGTGGCGTATTCATGGCGATTGTACTTTCGGGGACAGAAGTGTACTTCGGACGGCGCATCACCATACCTAGTCAGGAACCTGACCATCGTACAAGCGCAGGAAGGGTCGATGAGACCGAAAGGAGGACGTATGTAAGGTCGTCGAGTCAGCACGGCCTAATTCGGAGCGGTCGATAGGATTCGGCTCTATTCCGAGTGGACTTTCGGAGCGGTGTGGAGGCTTCCATCGGCTCACTCGCTAGAAGTTGGCTTGGACACACCCTCCGAACCCATTACGGAAGAGCCTGCCTTGGGGGCTCGGATCGGGCTTGCCCAGAGAGCTATCCGGGGATTCGGATTCGGGTTGCGGGACTCCAGTCGTACGCTTGAGGGCTGTTGACTCGGTTCGGGCGCCCTACGCAATCATATCCGCCTCTGTCTCTTACGGCTGTAACACCAGTCTTCCCACGAGTCTAGTCAAAGGAGACGTGTGTTCGACTGACTAGACCGAGTAGAGTCCGAGTCCGAGTCAAGTTCCGACGACTGATATTCCGGGGATCCGCCGCTCATGCGAAGCCACCACGTGTCGGTGCGACAGTGGCTAGTCCGGACGGCGGGCACGTGGTCAGCATGGTGCGGGTCATTTCCGAGGCATGGGTTAATGAGGCGGGGTGTCCGATGCGACAGACGAATCGCCGCAATAATGATGAAAATCTTGCCTAGGAAATGCAACTCATCGGACGGTCACGGGTCGATCCCGCCTTTTTTCCACTGCTTGATCAGACGGCTCAGAATTAGTAGGGTTCGGTATAAGTAGGCTGAAGAGATAGGCGCGTAGCGCCTACGTCGCCGCGTTCGTTCTTCGTCCTTCGCTAGTCTCCGCCTTCGCCAGTTCTTGTCTCACAGTTTCTTTCCTTCCTTTGAACCAAGTAAGCTTTCCTTCTTCCTTTTCGCCTTTGATTTCTTCTCTTCGTCGCGTTTCCAGAGGATAGTCGTGGGGTTAGGGATGTCGTCCGAAGAATCCGCTGGTCGTTGGTATGAGTCCATATCGAGTGCTTTTACTGCCAAGTCCCGGTCAGAGCTCCGGCTCAAATATGAGATCCTGAGTCAGTATAGGATCGAAGTTCCCAAGCGTCATCATCGACCACACACCCCTTCTCCCGGTTTCCTAACCTTCTTCCAAGGTCAGTTGGAAGGAGGACTCCAATTCCCGATTCCGACTTTCTTTCAGGAAATAGCCGAGTACTTCGAGATTCCTTTGAATCAACTAGCGCCTAACTCATTCCGACTCCTCTGCGAAGTCGTCTTAGTGTTTTGAATGTACCAGATCCCCCTAGATCCCGCTGTCTTTCACTTCTTCTTTTATCCGAAGATGAAGAAGGAAGGCATCTTTTTCTTCAACGCGAAGTCGGGTTTCCCTTTTCTGTGCGAGTACCCGACTTCTAACAAGGGATGGCACCCGAAGTTTTTCTACCTTTCTCCCCCAAGTCCCTTCGAATTCCCGACTGAGTGGCAGGAAGAGCTCCCGGCTCTACCCGTTCTGAAGCCCTATAAGAAGAACAAAGTTTACTTGGAGGCGTCCGAGTCGCTGAAGGGCCTTCAATTTGATGTTAACGAGCTGGTGGGGGAGGAAGGACTTCTCTTCCGAGCCGGCTTGAGTCCTATCGATGCCGAGCTTCCGGCGGCACTCGGTAAGTCGTATCTTTACTCGGGCTTCTGTAATAACTAACCCAGCTTTTCTTTTCCCCTTGGCAGACGACGTTTGGATAGACGCTTCAACCAACAAATTCCTGAAGTGGACTCGGGCGTCGTTGGAGGCACTGGTCACACCCACCAAGTCGACTACCGCTGAAGGAGCCGAATCGGTGGAACCCCTGGCGACGGTAATCCCTGAGGGGGCGGAGCGGCTTCCCGAGATGACGGAGCCTGAGACTTCCATTCGGGAGGGTGATCCCTCGACTGAGGGGCCGGAGGACCTGCGCCCTTCAGCAAAGAAGGGAAAAGAGGTGTCGAGGGAAGGGAGTCGGTCGAAGAAAACTTCTTCGTCTTCCTCCCACTCCAAGAAGAAGCACCACCGCTCTCGCTCACCGCATCATGAGGAGAAGCGGTCCAAGAAATCTAGCCTCATCCGCCATGAAGAGAAACGGCTTAAGAAGTCTCGAGCTTCCAAGGGGCATCCTCCTGCGCTAGGTACTGCGGGCGCCAACATGGGTGGTCCGCTTCTTGAAGCCGAGCCTCTGCTGTAGTCGGCACCGGCCGAAGTGAGGGACGTGGACATGGGCGCGGGAGGGACGGCATCTCCTGGCGTTGGGGCCGAGCCAACGGTAACCGAGCCAACAGTTGTCGCGGAACAGGAGGCGGCATCGGCGGCCGGGGCGACACCTACGGAAACGGTGCCACCGGCTGTGGCTTCGTCGTCGGGGGCCGAGGGACCAACGGGTTCGGGTTCGGCTGGTTCGGGGGCTGCCCGGCCTTTTTCCTCAGGTGCGAACTTTCGATCGATGCAGATGACCCGGGTGGCTGCCGACGAACCTTTCTCCCCAGAAGAGGTGATGGATATGATGAACCGGGTTGGCGCAATACGCAATGCCGATTCGTTCCAAGGGATCAACACCTCCGAGCTGAGTTATCGGGCCAACTTCCACATTTTGTGGGTAAGTGTTCTTTACCTCCCTTGATCTTATCTTTCTTTGTGATTAACCCGGCTTCTGCTTCTCGGACAGTTCTGGGTTGAACACATGGAAATGCACACCCGCCTCCTCTACTTGAACCACCAGTTTTCCGTAATGGACCGGCAGCTGCAAGCGCTGAGGGCTCAGGACGCCGAGCGGCTTCGTGAGCTGATGGAGACTAAAGCGGCTATTACCAAGAGTGCCGATGAAGTCGCGCATTACCGGGCCGAACTGCTAAAGGCCCAAGAGAAGGCGGAGAATCTCGAGCAAAAGACTGCCTCGGCTCGGGCTAAGGATCAGGAAGATCTGAGGCAGGCCCGAGACCAGCTAGCTCAACGGGACAAGGAGCTATCTCGAGTGCTCGAGGAATCGGCCTCCCTGAAGAAGCGGGCGGAGGACTTGGCGGAGGAGAAGAAAACCTTGGAGGGTGAGTTTGCCGCATATAAAGAGGGGGAGCCCGGGCGGGTGCAAGCTGCCAAGGAAGCCTGGCTGGCATCAGAGGAATACTTCAACCAGTTCCAAAAGAAGACTGCCCGAATGCTATAGCACGGCTTCGACGGGGCGTTGAAGCAGGTGCACGAGGCGGGTTTGTTTCCTCCCGACACCTCTCTAGAGTTTCTAGACATAGATAAGGTTTGGTCGGCGCTGCCCGAGTCGGAGAGGACAGGCTGAGAGATGATGTAATCCCCTTTTTGTACTCCTCCAATTTTGAAATCGAATGGAAGTTTTTTGCCTTGTAGTTTATCGTTAACCAGTGTGCTAAGACCATCGAGTGTAGCTCTTGTCTCCAATTTTGGAGTCGGAGTTATCTTCAAGCAATAAGTCTTGGGATCAGAAGTTTGATCCCGACTGTCCCGAGTTGGGGGAGATTGAACCCTGAGAAGGGCGATTACCGAAGGAGCAGGTCCGAGACCTGATAGCTCGATCCCGACAGTGTCCGAGTCGGGAGAGGTTGAACCCTGAGGAGGGCGATTGTTAAAGGAGCAGGTCCAAGACCTGATAGCTCGATCCTGACTGTGTCCGAGTCGAGAGAGGTTGAACCCTGAGGAGGGCAATTGCTGAAGGAGCATGTCCGAGACCTGATAGCTCGATCCCGACTGTGTCCGAGTCGGGAGAGGTTGAACCCTGAGGAGGGCAATTGCTGAAGGAGCAGGTCCGAGACCTGATAGCTCGATCCCGATTGTGTCCGAGTCGGGAGAGGTTGAACTCTGAGGAGGGCAATTACTGAAGGAGCAGGTCCGAGACCTGATAGCTCAATCCTGACTGTGCCAATTAATTCTAATTTCTGTGATTTAATGATTAATTTGATATTAATTGAGTTTGGTTGTTTGTAGGGTCCAAATTGAACCATGATCGAGTCAAATGGGACCGAGTCAAGCAAAAATTGGTCAAATTTGATGGTCCTAAAACTTCATGATCAAGATTAGGGTTCAATTGGAGCTTAATTGGATCAATTGGAGCTAAATCGGCTTAAATTGGGTTGAACTAGGGTTGAATCAAGTTGAATTTGGAGCAGACCCGTTAAGCTAGAGTAGCAGACCCGTTAAAACAGTAGCCCGTTTTAAAGAGGAATGAACAGTGTTTTGACGCGGTTACTGTAGCAGACTGTAGCAGCTTCGTTCTCGCCATTTTCTTCGCTGTTTTCTTTAGGTTTAGCGTAGGATCTTCGGGTTTTTCCATTTCAAATCAATTCCCAGCTTCTAGAGACGACTACGATCTCAGTTTGGTGTTGAAGGAGGCTCGATTTCTTCTGTTGAGGGTTTTCTTCAGAGGTTCGTTGCCGCCGCAGATTCCAGTTGCGATTTTCAGATCCAGGCTGATCGGAGCTATAAATTACACTCGGAGGCGTTCCTCGAGGGTTATTGAAGGTTCCTGAGCTTTAACTTACCAGCGATTTGAAGGATCACAGCTCGATCATCAGATTCTAGATTGTCTCTGTTTTGCAATTCAAGGGCGTTCCCTGTGGCTGATCAGATGCAACTTAGATCCAAGTGAGCTGAGAATTGGAGTTGTTCTCTGGATTTCTGATCATAGACCAGATCTAGTGTGACGGCTAGATTGGATTTGGTTTTGAAAGGGAAGATCCGAAGCTTAGTTGAAGTTTCTATTCTGTTTTGAATTCGTTTCTGATAAATGTTTTAATCTGTTGAATTGGATTTGAATTGTTTGATTTCTGAGATTCAGTTAATCTAGTGATTACATTGGATTTATTGTTGTTACTTTGTTGAATTCAGAAGCTTTAATAGACTTGATCATTTTGAATTTGAATTTTGGCACAAATACAGTTTAGTATCAAGTTACTGTTGCGTATTAGATTCCAATTGGTTTTGTATCAGATTGCTAGATCAATTAGCTTTATGCATGGCTTTTAGATTAACTACCTTTTATAAGATAGATTCAATTGTTGTCTTTTAGTTAATTGCATTAAATCTAATGTTGCTGATTTAGGGTTCTTTAGCTTTAGCTTTTGATTTCCTGCAATCTAAGGATTTTAACTCTTGCATTTCATAATTAGGGAATGATAAGTTTCATTGTTAGCTAGTTTAGGTTTTACATGCATTTTTCATTATCATCTTGAATTTGATTTACATTACCTTTGAAAACACCAAAACCCCCATTTCATATTAAAAACCCAAAAAGAACGACATCTTAGCTTGATTCATACAAACTCTCTACTTGTCCTTGGAAAATACGACTCGTGGCCCCTATATTTCATTTGTTTTGTGAGCTAAGGGTTTTCGATTATAAATTCTAATTTGAGGCTCATTCGTGACACTAGTTTTGGGCTTATCAAATTTTGGCGCCGTTGCCGGGGAATAACTAGTAGAGATTGTTTGAATTGAGCTATTTTCATTTTTCTTTATTTGCTTTGATCATTATTGGTTTGCAACATGTATGGAAATTCATTTTATCAGCAACCATCTTTCCAACAATTTGAACAACCACATTTTTATTTGCAGGAACCTTATCAAGGTTTTCAACAAGTGGATCAACCATTTCAAGCTCAAAATCAGAATTTTCAGGATGGGCAATTTCAACAAGGGTTTCAACAGCCTTTTCATCAATCTCAACAACAAAACAATCAATTTCAGCACCAAAACCAAGTATTTCAGCCTCTAAACAATCAACCACAGAATTTTCAGCAACCCTACAATAATTTCCAGCCAAGTTTTTATCATTCACAGCCTCAACACTCAAATTTCCAGCAACCGCAATTTCAGCCTTCAAACCAGAATTTTCAAGGATTTTCCAGCAATTTTCAGCAGCCTTATGGGAATTTTCAACAGCCCCTAAATCAAGGTTTTCAAGGAGAAAATTTTCAGCAACCTCCCTTGAACTTTCAACCAAGTTTTCAAGATCAAAATGCACCCTTTCAAGCCCAAAATCAATGTCAATCATTATTTTCTCAAAGTGGACAGATTTGTCATCAATTTCAGCAGCCCACTTATTTTGAAGATTCAAATTCAAATCAAGGGAATTATGGGAGTTCTAGTGAGTTGATTCAACAACAAAGGCTTGAGGAGATGATGCAACAAATGCTATTGCAACAACAAGCTCAACAAAGGGCAGCTACAACATTGCAAAATCTTGAGAGGCAATTTGGACAACTTGTAAGTAGCATGAATCAAATTCAAGCTCAAGAATCAAGTCAATTACATTCTCAGACAAGTCCAAATCCTGAAGAAAATTTGAGTGAACTAATTTTGGAGAGTGGGGAGCCTTTTTCAAATGCAAGCACTCAAGAATCAGATTTTCATGAAGAAATTTCAGCAGCTCCATTTTCATCCCAAATCAGCCCTAAATTGGATTTTTTAGCAACTAATTGTGGACCAAGTTCAAGTCCGAGTTCCTCCTCAATTGATCTTGCAAATTCAGTTGAAGAACAAGAGGAAAACAAAATTTCTAAAGACACTACAGCAGTTATACCAATTCAAAAATCAGTCCCTATTTCAGCCCTACAAAATTCATCTCAAGAAGAGGAACTAAAGGTTGATGTCAGTGTGGATGATGTAGAGGATATTTTGGCTACTGAGGCAGCTGATCTGGAGCTTATTTGCATTTGCAGTTGAAGATGATCACATGAGTGTAGGGGATTTTACTGAACCCCAGGGACCACCATTTTTGAGTGATATATTAGAGGATTCAGAAAATAGATATGAGAGTGTAGGGGATTGCACTGAGCCCCAGGGATCACCCATATCTATTGAGCAGTCACAGTTGGAGTTGAAGCCTTTATCAGATAATTTGAAAAATGGTTGTTTGGAAGAAAATCAGAGTCCACAAATTATTATTGCCCAAGATTTCATGTCAGAGCAGGAGGAAAAATTATTTCAAGATCTGAGGCAACAAAAGGAAGTTATAAGGTGGACAATGGTTGATATGATTGGTGTGGAGCCTACCATTTGGGTATATAGAATTTACTTTGAGGAAAATGTGAAATCATTCAGAAAACCACTAAGGAGGCTCAAATTATTAATTTTTGGTCATGTGAAGAAAGATGAATTGGAGCCTACCAGAATGAAGAAGGCATGGATTTATGAAATTATTCTGTATAAGGTGAGGCATAAATGGATCAAAGGAGTATTTCCACCGGCTCAAGGAATCATTTTAAAGAATTAAAGGAGCTAGAGGTGGATGTTTGGATTTCATGATGATATCTACCCGACCTAGAGGGGAGTTTTCTATCTTACACCTTCTTTTCATTGTTAATACCATCTTTTATTTTTCATTTTCATTTTCAGTTTCATATCAGTAATAACATGCCATTTTCATGAGCATTTTGTTTGAAATAAAGGTTTGAAATTCATTTCATGCATTTTTGGGTTTAAGGAATAAATGTATCCCCCTAGTCATTTTTATATCATTTTAGAGGCCTTTGAAAGTGAGTTAAATTTGATTGATTATTCTTGGAATTAAGTTCATGGATGAACACTTTTGAACACTTGAATGACCCTTAGCAATGGAGTCTAGAGTGATGAAATTAAGATAATGTACATTTTCTACCTAGTGAGGTTATACCCTATTGTGTGATGCACTTTTGTGATTGATTACTCTAGAACTTGCTTGTGTTCTTTCAAGGCTAAATTTTCTATGATAGGGTCCACATTTATGAAGGTTATCAACTTGTTTAATCAACCATACATTTTGCTTGATACATTTCATTCTATACCTATACTTCACATCATTTTGTTTTAAATCCTTTTCACTTTAATTTCGATACACCTTTTCTTTTATCTTGGATGTGGATATTTTTGAATGCTATTAATGTTTCTTGCTCGAGATGGTTAAGGATTTAAGTGCGGGGGAAGGATGTTTGGTTGCACTCTATCGGTTAAAGGAGTTGTACAGTTGGTTAATTGAAATAATCTTCATTTGTAATCTTGGGTAACCAACCAAGTTAAGAATGGATGTAAGTTTTGAATTTGTTTCAAAGAGTGAGGAAAGTATCAATAGCTTGGTTGAGTTGGTAAATTTCGGTGGATCTTATGCATTTCAAGTAGTCAGTGAGTATCAAGTTGAGAGTTTTATCAAGTTTGTTGATGGCATCAAGTAAAGGAGAGGAAATAGCAAGGAGCAAGGTATTAAGTAATTCTGATTTGACAGGACTGTTCAGTGCTATTTCTGAGAGTGTGAGACTGTATAGACCTGTTGTGACTTGAATTTTCTGATGCTTTATTGTTGTGATTCTATAAGCTGTAAAATGAAAGGTAATTGTTGTGTGATTAAGTAGGATTTGAGCTGAAAATCCGGCTGCAGATAAACAGTAGTTGCATAAAATTCTTGAGCTAATGCTGAGCTGAAAGGAGTTTCATTACTGATTAAAGTAATGGAAGGAAAGGTCTTGATCTGTAAAACAGATTTAAGGAGAGTTTTTGAATTCTGAAAAATTCAGGTGCTGATTTCTGATAAATACTGGAGTTTGATAAATGCTGGATTTGGCGCAAGATGTTGCTGTTTTGTCTGTTTATTTTAGTTTCTGAGTATTGATGCTGAAAGCTGAATCTGGAGCTGGAAATCTGGTATTGCTGGAATTTGGATATTGCAGAAACTGGTATTGTTTGGTTCTGTCTGAGAAAGAATAAATAGTATAAGATGGCTGTTTTGGCACAAATGGTTTGGCTGAAATCTGTTTTGGGATTGTATCAGCTTGTGAAAACATAGCTGAATCTGAAATATCAACCAAATTAGAAAAATTTCTGGTGAGTTAACAATGCATAACTTTTGTGGATTGTTATGTTCTGAACTGAGATTTGCAGTAGCTAATTTTTGGAGCTGCTAAAACAGAAAAGGAAGATTGTAATGAAGCATTAGGTTAGTCCATTGAGTGTTAAATTGTGAAGATGTTTACAAGCTATTGCAGAGATTATCTTATGGAAGTGTGATATTGAAGTTGAAGGAAATGCAGAATTTGAATAACTGAGTTAGAATTCTGAAAACCTGTTCAGTGCCAAATCTAAACTTTTGAAACCTTATGGACCTGTTGTGACTACAACTTACTGAAGCTATAAAGTGTAAAAGAAACTCTATTGTTGTAAAAGTGATGAAATGTAGAGCTGAGAATCCGGATGAAGCTGTGTAGTATAAATTGGTGCAGGATTTGTGTTGAGTTGATGAAGTTATGAATTATGTTGCTTGGATTTCCTTCAACAAATCATTTGCAGAGAAATTGAAGAAATAGGATTGGCATGGTTACAAGATACTATGACACAGAAACAGCTGGGTTTGTATTCTGTTTAAGCTCAGCAGATGACTTTGAATGGTTATTGGTAATATCAATTAAGTTTCTTGATGGGAATTAAATGGTTTCAGTAAGGAGAGCATATTGAAATAAAATAGAATATCATATCAGTAACCTGCAAATTCTGTTTAAGCTCTAAAGGTTTTGTAGATTTGGTACAAATGGGCTATAAAATGCTGGAATCTGGAAAATGTTGGAATCTGAAAATGCTGGAGCTGGTATGGTTCTGATTTGTCTGAGACAGACAAATGTTTAAGTGTGGGGGAGTTAAGATTGAGAAGAATGGAAGAAATCAGAAGAAAAAAAAAGAAATTGCAGAGAAAAGAAAACAGAAACTGCAGTTTATTTCCAGAAAATCCAGAAAACTGCAAAATTTGTTTTATTTGTTCAGCTGAGTTTTGAATTTTTTCCAGCTACTGGTTTGAATTTTCATCTGAAGAAAAAAGTGAAAAATAAGGCACATGTTGAAGTGTCTATTGTTAATGCATATATTGTGGAGGAAGTAACAACGTTTGCATCATATTATTTTGAGCCTCATGTCCGAAGCAAAAGACAAAGAGCGAAGAGAAATGAAGAAGGACCCATTGATCCCAATTTGATACCCGTTTCAATTTTTAATTACCTTGGTAGGCCAAGTGGGCCATGTAAAGAGAGATACTTAACTAGTCAAGAACGGCTCGCAGCCCACACATATATTTTACTGAATTGTCTAGAAGTAAACCCATATTTTGAGTGAGTATATATTTTATATTATTTTCATTCGGTTGTAAATAATTTTTATTGTTTTATAGGATTTTTTAGAATTTATATTCAGGAATGACAATACAAGAGTTTAATACCTTCTGTGATAAAGAATTTGCACCATGGTTCAAAACATATGTGAGTATAAAACTTTAAATTTGCTCACCATTTAATTCGTCGCTAATTAATTTTGCAATTTGATTTTAGATTTAGGGTAATCAAGCTCACATTGACTCTGAATTATTATTTCATCTTTCATGGGATCCAAAAGTAATGGTACGGACTTGGCCGGTATATTTCATAAACGGATATAATTTTTATACTCAGAAATATGGAATGGGCAAGGCAACAATGAATAGCGGTGTTTGTGTTCAATCCTCCTCAGATGGAGCTGCAAGTAATGATTTTTATGGGTTATTGGATGAAATTATAGAGGTGGAATACCTAGGTCCAGAAATTTGAGTTGTTTTATTTTTGTGTCGTTGGTTTGATCCTGTTAGAGGGATGAAGGTGCATCCACAGTACAATTTGGTTGAAATTAATTATAAGAGATTTTATAAGAGATATGAACCATTTGTGTTGGCACAACAAGCAATTCAAGTATTTTATGCTTCATATCCAAGTTTGAAACGAGACAAAATTGATTGGTGGGTTGTTTGTAAAACAAAAGCAAGGTCAAAAATTGAAGAACGTTGGCAAGAGAATGCATATCAACAAGACGAAGTGGTAAATACATTTCAAACCCATGAATATCATATACCTACATTACGAGATCCCAGCGGAGTAGTGATACCCATAGATATAAGTGAAATTCATCAAAATGAGGATGACGACGACGACGACGACGATGACGATGACGATGAAGATGACGACGACGATGACGATGAAGACGACGACGATGATGATAATTCATGCTGAGTAAGTTAGGTGAAATTTTAAATACAATAAATTTTTATTTTAACATTTAGATAATGGAGTGTAGGTGTATATATTTCATTTTAATCTGTAAATTTCTTTTTATTCTTCATAATATGCAAATTTTGATAGATTCATTTACAATAATTTAACTGTATATTTTATTCTTATAGATCATTTCTCCTGAGTTGTTGGTGCATTGAGCTTGGATACATCATTTATAGATTTGACATCATGGTAAGTTTTTAAGCATTTTAATTATGTAAATAATTTTATCTTTCCTAATATGTTTCCTAATATATTTTTTGACAGTGGCGACGGGGTAGACGCAGTAGTACTCCTTCAGGTGCAGCCCCCTCTACTTCTAGTGCAGCCCCCCTCATTCAGGTGCATCCCCCTCGACTTCTGGTGCAACCCCCCTATTACAGGTGCAGCCTCCTATACTTCTGGTGCAGCGGCTTCAGGTGCAGCCCTCTCAGGTGCAGCCTTCAGGTGCAACCCCCTCGCCTTCTGGTGCAGCTCCCTCTCCAGGACCTTCCGCAGGAGCCATAGCAGGTCCTTCGACCGGACAGGCTGCTGCAGATACACGAGTGTTGATAACCCCACTCGGTGATTCGTAAGTATTTTAAATTATTTATTTTGTAAATTATAGTTTGGTAATTATTTAACATTATTTATTTGATTCTGTATAATAGTTTTACTGATCCTATACGGATTGTTCACGTTATTAATCGAATCATGAACAATCATTGGCGAGGGGATTATATGAGTTTTAGATGCACTCCTGATGCCACCAAGGAGTTGTGGTGGAGCGAATTTAAGGTAAATTATTCATTTAATTATATATATATGATATTATTGTATAATAGTTAATAAATTCATTGTTTTTACTTTTAGCGGGCGTTTACTTAGAATCCGACTCATGAAGTCAAGATTAGATGGATTCTAAAAAAATGCGGTGATCGCATCCGGCATGTCCTAAATCATGCCAAAATAAGGAAGAAAAAATTGGCTTGCATAAGCGATGAGAATTGGGTTAAGATTTCTCAGGTTTGGGAAACAGAAGAAAGCAAAAAAGATAAGTGACCAGAATAACCTTAATCAAGCTTATAATACTGGTGCCTCATCTGCGACGTATGCGGACGGCTCAATCAATATTGATGAGCATACACGTAGATAAGGGTGAATTTGCTGCCACTTCAGGGTTCCCAAAACCCTAATTGTTGCCGTCGAACGGTTCGCCGAAGAAGCTTTTGTGAGATTCTTTGTTGGACGGAGAAGTTGCGAGTGTTTTCGAGATTGTGGTAGATCGTAGAGGTTTTTACCGTGTACCTACGACATTTCCATTTCCTGAAAAGTATTTCAGTGATTTTTTTATGTTCTATATTGTCGAAATCGTGATTTTCGACGATAGAAAAAAAGCCCCGAAAATGATCGCAACGTGTGTTATTACGTGTTTCCGATATAAGGGGTTTCTCTCGTATCGATCGTTACTGCTCGTCGGCAAGTACCGAAGACTGTGACGTGACTTGAGGCTTTGGAAGCCGTTCTGAAGATCACTTCACGTGGATCACCAGTAGAGGCGGGACTCAGAGGAGGACCGTGCGATTGATGCCCTTCCCGCTAAACGTCATACGCCAGGTACGTGTAGAATATTAATTCTGTAAAATTTTAATTTCCTGTTATATCTTGTACTTACTGTTTCCCTACTATGCATGTCCTCCTCTGTCATGACCAACTGCAGCTTCTCGATTTACCTCCTCACAGATAGTCATGGGATCGACCGTGTGGGGTCGCTGGAGTGGTGAATTCCACCTTTTATTGTTTATTTTCATTGCACACATTTTTGAAATGTGAAATACGTGCATTGCATCGAGACGATCCCAATAGTGATATCAGAGCCTGACTATGCAAGGCATACACATAAAATGGTTTTACGTGTTTTGGTTATATGTAAATTTAAATAAGAAAATTTTATAATTTAATTTAGAATTTCTATAGGAAATTCTTGATTTATTAGGAATTTCATATTAGAAAAATTATTTCCTAGTCAAATTAGGATTCTAGTTAAAGGATATTATTTTCTAAAAATAAAATATGTAATTAGATGCGAAAATTATTTCCTAACCTAATTAAAGAATTTCGGTTTATGAAATCAAATTCAACGTATTTTATTAAATAAAATTTATGATAACCATGGCAGAAAATAAGTCATAATTAGGTGCATTAATACCATGTCATGTCATATGTCATGTTTAGTTGCATTAATTATGTCATGTCATTTATTATTATGTCAAGTAAATTAGTTGTTTGCATGAAAAAAGGATAAGACTTAAAAACCCTTATTAAATTATTAAAGTTAACACATTCTGTTAATGTGGTTAGAATTAGAGTTTACTTTTTTGTTTGGGTTGTTGGACTCACTTCAAGCCCCGCCTGAAATTAAACATGTTCGAACCATTAAGATATAATCTCATGATTAACGAGTTGACTTTAACTTGAAGCATTGATTTGTTGGACTCACTCCAAGGTCAATGTGGATAGAGGTGAAGTCGGGTGTTGTATATATGATGTATACCTGTTAATGTGTTAACAACCTGATGTTTATGCAAATATTCAAATAGTTGATAGCATAATATAATAGTTATGTATACGTGATACATAATCGGTATGAAATACCTACCACCGTAGCTAAGAACGGCTTGTTGGACTCACTCCAAGGTTATTCTTATCTATAGTGGATATCATCCCATTTGAAAAAAACTTACAATCTCCTGAATTAGAGTAAGGGCTCTTGAATTCGTATTATATTCACACAACAATAACACTAATGTATTTCTGGATCTCCTAACTCTCACTACTAAAAAATCTCAATTTTGCGGCGGTTTTTAAAACCGCCGCTATTGTATGTTTTCCCAATGGTTTTAAGTAACCGCCGCAAAACCAAATTATTAGCGGCGGTTTATATTTGATTTGCGGTGGTTTAGTGATTCGCGGCAGTTTAAAATTTAATTCGCGGCGGTTTAAATTTGATTTGCGGCGGTTTAGTAAATTTACGGCGGTTTAAAATTTAATTCGCGGCGGTTTAAAATTTAATTCGCGGCGGTTTATAATAACCGCCGTTATTTTCTTTTTTTAATGCGTCTGAACCCTACCCACACCCTGTTAAACCGCGGTCTAAAGCCTCACGCCGCGGTCTAAACCTCACGCAACTTCGCGTACAAACCCTACCCACACTTTGCTCTTCCTCTCCGCCGACCCTTCCTGCGATTGCTTGCCGAGGCTCGTGGCTGCTACGATTGCTTGCCGAGGCTCGTGGTTTCCTGCGATTGCTTGCCGCCGAGGCTTCCTGCGATTGCTTGCCGAGGCTCGTGGCAAGCAATCTCGCCCACACACCACCGTCGATCTCGCCTTCCATGCTTGTTCTCGCCCACACACCACCGTCGCACCCAGTCACATCTAAGGTTTGGTACCATACCACTTAGTTCCTTGATAGAATCATAGTCGTTCTTTTTCTCCGTGCAATTAATTGATAACGTGATTCGATTTTGTCGTAATTTTGAGTTTGTGATGCCATGTTTTACTCATCTTTTTTTTTCTTGCCAGATCCTTCCACTCCTCCAACTACACTATTGTAAAGAGGGATCCTTTTTATTTCGGCGTGTTTTATTGATTATCTTTCTTTTCTTTTGGATGATGCGTGTGTATATAAGTTATCGATTCGGTTCACATTTGAAAGAGCAATGATTTTGAAGCTAGGACCTTGGAAATAGGAGTTGATATTCTTTAACTGTGATATTTGATTAACAAAATCCTCTTCGGATCAATTCCAGTGTATGTCTGAAGGTTATGGAAAGTTTGATGCAAAAGGGTTGTCTCTCTGTAGTCCTTTCGTTATGTTTGTATGGCTTTAGCAATTAGTTCTTTTGCATCTAACTTTGCTCTGCGACTCTCTCCCTCTCTAGGTTCACTCCGTTAAAAAAACAGTTAGCACCTGCTTGTTTTCATGTTTACAAGTATAGGACACAATACTATTTCCCATCTTAGATAAGAGAGCTTAAGTATAATTATACACATTAAAACAAAGATAGTTTTAAATAAAGCACATAGACATCTTTTTAAGTGTGTGTGCACGCTTAAAAACATATACAAATTTTAATAAATTTGTATGAATGGGAAGGCCCTTTTAGAGGTTGGATTAAAGAGTAAGTGCAGAGCTAATGCAATTAATGGTTTGGCTTGATCTACACTTTGATTCAGAAAGAGATTTTCACACAAAACTTTGTCTAAAATCTCTTCGTATAATTTTTGTTGAGTAGAAATATTTAATTGGGTATAACCCAAGTGATGATCTTAAGATCTAGCTAGTGTACTTGCTGTGCCCCTTTTTTTTTGTTGAGTATAATTTTCACTCTGGAACTTGTAGTAAACTTGCTGTGCCCCTTTTTTTTATGCCTTATTTAATGGTCTTTTTTTAGCACCTACTATAGCGTGTTTTTAATTTAATTATCTATTATTGAATTAGATATGGACAAAAGTTGGATTTTGAAGCCGCGAGATACTCCTGAATATATAGATGGATTATTGAAATTTTTGGACTTTGCATTTGCTAATGCATCATCCCTTTCCTTTCAATTCATAGCAGGATTCCTTTCACGACCAATTCATTGGCAGGTTTTTTACACCTTCAGTTTTAATTCGATTGCATTGTTGTCAGTATGTTCTTTTATTGCCTACACAGTGATGAATATCAGCTATTAATATTTGCACATGTTCTCAAAATTCTTTGAATGTTCGACCACATGTTATTTTTTTCTTATTTTTGTATGCCTTTAGTAACATGATAAAAATCTTTATCCATTCTGGATTAGGCTGTTGAGAATGTGAATAAAGTAATTGCTCCAGCATTGATCGGCAAGGTATGCTTAATGTTCTTAGCTTTTTGTCCTTTCTGTATTATATTTTTATTCCCCATTCTATTATTACATTTATACTGTATGTCTATCAAGCATGCATATTTAAATTGTTTCAGGATCCTATTGAGCAAGCACAGATTGATAATTTCATGGTACAACAACTTGATGGTACTCAAAATGAATGGGGTTGGTGCAAACAGAAGGTAAATTGCTCTATCAAGTCATTGTTATTTTATTTTTTTCCTTTAGTTTTTAATAATTCATTATTTTGGTTCCATGTTATTGCTTCAGCTTGGCGCCAACGCCATATTGGCTGTATCACTTGCTGTATGCAAAGCAGGTGCAAGTGTGAAGAAAATTCCACTCTATCAGGTTGGTAAAAGTTTTAGACACCACTCCGAATAGCTTTTAAAATTTTCTGATATTTATTCTTTTTTTGGGATGTAGCACATAGCAAATCTTGCTGGAAACAAGAACTTAGTCTTGCCTGTTCCTGCATTTAATGTTATCAATGGAGGATCACATGCTGGAAATAAGCTTGCTATGCAGGTTAGAACCCTCTGAGATATCAGTTTCACTTCTGTGTATAAGGTAGTTAAGTTACTTATCTCGAGTTTCTTTTCATGACAGGAATTCATGATTCTTCCAGTGGGGGCTTCTTGTTTCAAGGAAGCCATGAAGATGGGTGTAGAAGTTTATCACAATCTGAAGGTTAGTATTGTGTTATGATTGTTTTACTCACTTCTTTAAGAACATCAGGATACAATTTTCTCTTCGTTTTAGGCTGTCATCAAGAAGAAGTATGGACAGGATGCCACTAATGTCGGAGATGAAGGTGGTTTTGCTCCGAACATTCAGGTTTGTCGCTCATATTAATTCTTATGAGACCTCATATTATGTTTATTTGATTTTTATGATAAATATAATATATAATTCCTTGTTTTGAAGTAAGATAATTTTCATGACAAATGTCATAATAAGTAGACCATTGCACATTTGGAATTAAGCTAGCCACTTTTCGCTGGGTTTGATTTTCCACCCAGACCTGTTAGTTTGGCACAGGCTATTGCTCAATTGACATGCTAGCTTGGAACAGGCCAGACGTGGTTCTGGTGAGTTTGGTGTTAGTCTTTCATTGATTAGCTGGTACCGCCCATCCAATCAGATCCTCTGTGAGCTTTTCTCGGTTAGCAGTTGCTTTGATTTTTGACCGTGTAACATGTACCATGTACCAACCAATTGGAATTTGCCAGTGAATTAGCATCTATCCACTCATCAAACAGAAGCTTGGACCTGACACGTGGCTAAGATTGTTCATATGTTCAGCTATATTCTCTTCCTTTGGGTTTTTCTTTAGTCCATGATATAAGTTTTTTACCATTGAATATATTGGAACTTGTAGCCTGCTTGAGTTGGACAATGTCTGACTAAGGTATATATTGGAGATTTTAAATAAAACCTTAAACTACCTTGTCTTTACTCTTTACTCCCTATGGAGTGTGATATTCCTTTGAAATTTCAGGAGAACAAGGAAGGTCTTGAACTTCTGAAGACGGCTATAGCTAAAGCTGGTTACACTGGAAAAGTATGTTGCTGCCATTTGTATATTTATCTATTGAGGGTGCTTAAAGTTCTATTATCTCATTGTGTTTGGGAATTGCTGCAGGTTCTGATTGGCATGGATGTTGCTGCTTCTGAATTCTATAGTGAGAATGATAAGACTTATGATCTCAATTTCAAGGAGGAGGTAAACTTATTTTCCGTTGGTGAATTAGACAAATTTCTTCAAAGGATCCCATCATAGCAAATTTCTGGGAAGGACTCCACATACAACTTCAAAGGATCCCATCATAGCAAATTTCTGGGAAGGACTCCACAGTACTGTAATTCTGTTGGCTGCAACTTGATAAATGATAACAATGTATTATACCTGTTGATAAATGATAACTGTATGTGATTTGATATTTGACAAATTTGATATCCATGTGTAATGAATATTTGTTCACTAGTTTTGCAAGAAATTAATGCAAGTAAAATTTTTAATTTTTTATAATTTTTGGTTTAATTTTTCTATTGTAAAAACTATCGCAGGTTGAAAATTATGTAATTGCACACTAAAAGCTAAAACTGCCGGGAAACTATTTTGCGGCAGTTTTAGCAAACCGCCGGGAAACCATTTTGCGGCAGTTTTAGCAAACCGCCGGGAAACCATTTTGCGGCAGTTTTAGCAAACCGCCGGGAAACCATTTTGCGGCAGTTTTAGCAAACCGCCGGGAAATCAATTCGAACCGCCAAAAAATAAACCGCCGGGAAATCATTTCTAACCGCCGTTAAAAGAACCGCCGGGAAATTATCTCGAACCGCCGCAAAAACAACCGCCGAAAAATCATTTCTAACCGCCACTAAACAAACCGCCGGGAAATATTTCGAACCGCCGCAAAAACAACCGCCGGGAAATCTACTTTAGTGGCGGTTATACCAGCGGTTCTCTAAAACCGCCGCTAAATGGTTTAACGACACCGGTATCAGCGGCGGTTTACCAAACCGCCGGGAAATGATTTTGCGGCGGTTCCAAACCGCCGTCATCAACTTTATCGATATCTTCATCCACTTCATTATTGTCATAAACTGGATCATCGACTATTTTGATGTTATCATCCACATCTTCCTTATAATAAAAAATTTCTTCTTAATCAAAAATGTTCTCTTCCTCCTCCAAGTTTATCAGGTGTTGTATGATTTTTTTTGCATTGGATCGGACTTCTTCTATTTCGGTTTCTTAATAACACTGTCATCCTAGTTACCTGATCCACAAATAGATTATATCGTCCGTCGATCTTTCTAAACTGCTGCTCTATATCACATCAAAAAAGTAATTGATGCATTGCTGTCTTCTCGGTAGCATGATTCCGTAATATCAACTTAGCTCTGATACCATGATGTAATAGATAACTATTGAATTCATTGATTTATACACGAATATTGGAATCAATATTCTAAATCATGTTGATTCGACAGAATACCAGAAAAAAGACAATCAAATATTACGTTTGAAAAAAATGACATAGATTCAAATATTATTGATAAAAACTAAAGCTCTAAAACCAACTAAATAATGATTTAAATAGACTCAAAATCCTAACATTGTAAAGATCAAAATATCTTCAAAATCCTAATCGATAAAAATACTAAAAAGACTAAAGTTTCTCTTCTGCTCCTGCATCAATAACTGAGTATTAAAGTCGGATGCCCTAAGCATTAAGGCTGAATGCTTAGTTGAAGTTTGTAATTGAGCATGAAAGACGAATGCTCAGTTGAAATCAATAACTAAGCATTGAAATCGGATGCTCAATTGAAGTTTATAATTGAACATTAAAACCGAGTACTAGCTCGGTTGAAATTAATAGTTGAGCACCAGAGCAAGGTGCTCGGGGAACATATCTTTTTTTTATTATTATTGCTTGAATAGGGTCGTTCATATATAGCTTGTTTGTTATTCCATTGAAGAATTAATTCTGAAAGAAACATGCCGAAGATTACAACTGATTAGCACGTATAATCTAATTCTCCCAGCTTGAGTGATCAAGTGAAGGTTAAACCAGCAGGCACCATCCATGGTCCAAAAGAAAACCCTAGCTAGCTAGCTAGCTAGCAAGCTTTCACTGGGTCAAGCAAGGGACAGCAGGCGTGACTTGATTCCTTGCAGATCCATTGGCACCGATGCAGTGAGACCGCAGCTCTTCTCCTTCATTTGCAGGCCAGAGATTAACAGTGTCCATGACGATGCCACTACAAGGCACACTTTGGCTGCAATTCAGAGCCACAGCTACTTCTGCCGATGAGCTTCCTGTCACTCCAATATATTTCACATCGCTCACTTCTACTGCTGATGCCTGTACAGCATTAACATCATTAATATAAACGAGATATATAGATATCATAATTAATATTAATTCATTAATTAATTAATTGAGTTAACTTAGTTTTCTTTTTCTTTTTCTACGTACGTACCTGTGCATCGCAGACGCTATGAGGACAGTAGTACTGATCTATAATAATGGGGTAACGAACGTCATTCATGGTAATATTCACAAACGATATGTTCCTCGCGAAGCCAGAAGCTCCCTGCCAAGTTTAAAAAATATAATAATAATATTTATCTGTCATTATAAATTAGTTAAGAGGGCAAGACAGTTAAAATAATAATTAATTATAAATTAGTTAAGAGGATCTTATAATAATAATTTTTATTTTCTTTATAAAAAAAATATAGAACATATATACTTTTAATTTTTGATATAAATGAGTTTAAATGATATTTAATTTATCTTTATTATAATAATACATAAATATCTTTGAAATATGAAACTTTTTAAATATTTCATACTGTCATTATATTTCTAAATTGAGATATTTTGAAATTGATGTTTATATATGACATTACAAAATATCAAAAATATTAGAAAGATTAAAACGACATGGTGTTTATAGGTGGATAAATGTCATTAAAAATGTACTATAAAGATATTTTTATATGTCCTTAAAAGAGCTTTTTGTTTTAGTAGTAGCTGATAAAGATATAGTGCAATTAGAGTGGTCAAACGGATTAATTCATGGTGACACGGGTTAATTTGTCAGAAACTCATCATATAGTGAGATAAACGGGCCAACCTATCAATTTGGCGGGTTGAAAAGTTTCCAACCCAACCCAACTTAAGAAGGGTCGTGCATGGGTTAGACGGATCAACCCATGGGCCAATCAAAAAATAAAAAAAATAAAAAATTTTAAAATTTTAAAATTTGAATTGTAGTTTAAACAGGTCAAGTTGAAAATTTTAAGTTTGTATTGCGGTTTAAACGGATTAACCCATTAATTTATTAAATTTTCTCCTTTAATTTTAAATTTAGAAGAAAAAAAGTAAATTTTCTCAACCCGTGGGCCAACCCACATAGGTCGCGGGCCAATCCATACGGGTCGCGGGCCTAAGCGAGTCGATCCACCTGAACTCATCTTAAAATGAGTTAATAAAATTTCAACTCAATCCGCTTAAATTGTTCGATAGGATGGGTTAATCTGACGGATCTAATCCAAATTGACGGCTCTAAGTGCAATTGATAAAATACTCGATTCTTACCTGCCATGTCTTTATCCTGACTCCATTGGTTGTTTGGGTCAAGGTGCAGTTGGAGACATAGATGTTTGATGCTGTTGCCCTGGACCCGTTTTTGCCCAAGCTCCCAATGCTACAATTAAGCATTGAATTAATGGCTTCAAGGTTAATTAATTGCATGCTTAATTTGAAAGTACTATTACTTAATGGAGATTAACTATATATACTAATTAATTAATTAAGTATACCTTACCTTATTCCATGGCCAGGGCCACATGTTACATTACTAATAGAAATGTCCTCAGCACCTTCGCTCAGTGACACACAGTCATCTCCCGTGCCAATTATGGAGTCTCTGATGCTAACATGTCGACTTTCTTGGACGTGGATGCCGTCGGTGTTGGGGCTGTTGTCCGGGGTGACGATGGTGATGCCGGCGATATCAACTCGCTCGCTCTTCGCCACCGATATGTGCATCATGGTGCTGTTGATCGACCTCAGCCCCCAAATCTGTGCATCGGTGCAACTCAACATTTGTAGACTCTGCAAGCAACATACTAATTCATTAACTTAAGATAGATATATAGCACTTAAGTTCTTTATAGCCAATGTGTTTCAGTCGACTTACATCGGGAGCATCTTCTGAACATTGCTGCAACAACATGACACAAATTAAGTCAATCAAAAACATATATATATATATATATATATATATATATATATATATATATATATATATATATATATATATATATATATATATATATATTCAGTTAATGTCAAGACATACATAATTAACTAGCTTACGACATAGATAATAGATAGATAGATAGATAGATAGATAGATAGATAGAATGGTTTACATTTTGTTCTTTGCACGACCACCAGTTTGTTCCTTGGCCGTCGAGCTCGCCGGAGCCGTAGATTCTTAGGCCGCTGATTTGAATGAAAAGAAGCCAGCTATTGAAATTTTCTTTCCATATTTCATTTGTTCGTTTAAGGTTTCCATCAACCTTTTGGCACAAGAATAACATGTCAGTCTTGCTCAAACATATACGATAGGATATGATATGATATACTATACATGTAGACCTAACGATATATAGATCCATGAACTAGAGTTGATTATACGGTAAAAGATTTGGTTTCGAAAGAATTAATGTAAGTCTTTTAGTCTCGAAACTTGATTCGTCTTAAATAGTGGGTTTTGGAGTACTCAACAAAAGGAATAAATGAAAATGAAATGGGTTTGGATTTGTCCAATTGAGATATCTAAAATATATTACAAATAAAAAGAAAAGGGATAGATTTAGAGTCACTATTTTGTTATACAACTCGTGCTTTAGAGAAATATCAGATAGCTAGCTTCAAATTCAATTCACAAATCAAAATTAATGGAAAAAAAAAAAGCATTGGCCTCCCTTCCCTAACTAGCATTTATGATATTTTTACTTTGGTGGAACTCTCTCTTTTAATAAATGTATGAAGGCAGCTGAGTTTTGGATGTGGAAGAGTGAATTTTAGTGGACTAAGTAAAAAAATTTACATTGGTAATAAAAAAAATTAGATCGGACTTTGGATGTGAAAAAGTAGGTTTTAATAGATTAAATAAAAAATTTATATAAATAAAATTTATTTAAATATAGATGATGATATAGTAAGGGATATAATTTAATGACATATATAAAATGATCTATATAGCCGACTCTATCTAATGGAATAAGACTTAATTATTGTTGTTTAGATTGGATTATAGTTCAGGACAACCCTAAAGAAGATCAATTGTGTATTGCATACCTTTACGTGAATGACATTGTTGCAGGGTCCTTGGAAAACAATACGATCCAACAAAAATGTCTTTGATGTTGGGATGTACAAGGTGGAGGGTACGGTGCTGTTGAGACAAATTACACTCCATGCATTTACAAACGCCTGAAAAAGAAGAAGCAATTAAGAATTTCAAGTATAAAATAAATATATTATTTTATTTATTTATTTCATGAGCATCTAAATTTTTTTCATTTAAAATTTTTATATATTTAATATTATAATTTAATTTCTAAACTCTAAAGATAAACTCCTAAATGATTTAATCGTAAATCAAAAAAATAATAATAAATATTCGACGACATATAGACACACACAATCGTGCATCGCACAACATTTTATATATATATATATATATATTCTTTAATTACGCACTTGAGTGTCATTTGTGTTGCCATCTCCTACGGCTCCAAAGTCTAAGACGTTGTATGTTGGCTCATCAGCCAAAATCTCAGCAGCAGAAGAAGAAGAAACAATAAGAACGATCACAAAGAGACTGATCATAATACCCTGAATCAAAATCAAAATCAAAACACATGAGAAAAATATTGTTTTTTAATTAAAAGAAAAGAATAATAATAAAAATATATATAGAGATAGTTTAGCATTTTTTCTTACTTGTCTAGCCATTGTTTACTGTGATTCTTGAACTATGAAGTTATATATATATAGATAGAACAGTGTCTGGGAAGAGTTAAAAAATTGGAGATTTATTAGACAATTTAAAATAAAAAAACAAAGGAAAGTATGCCAACAATTAGTTTTTCATGGAATTACGTAGTATATAATAATAGACAATCACGTTGCAATTATTAAACTTGTTGTAGAAAATTAGCATAAGAAATCAAATAGTACCTTTAATGGGATTTGAGCATAAACAAAATAAAACGGTATATATTAAATTATTTAAATAAATTTATGTCAGCTTCATAAATACAACCAAAATAATTTTTATACAATTAATCCTATTTTGATTTAATTATAGCAGGTTCGATTAGATGAAAGTTGACAAGTTGTCATGTTAAAAATTAATATTTTTTAAAAAAATTATTAAAGCTTATTTTGGAATAATATAAATGTATTCATTTAGTTATAGCAAATTCAGTCAAAACATGTCTTTATTATTTTTTAACCATTAATATGTTCCTAATTGATCGACCCAATCGGTTCATCATGAAATATTTTTTATCATGAAAATAATTTTTCAATAATTCTTTATAACATTATTTAAAGTATTAACATCATCACAGACAGTGATGGTGTCCTTAATTTTTACTCGCTCTAGCTCCTCCTCTCTAGAAAATTAAATCACCTCTAAAATAGTTGAGATTTGTATGGTAGCCTATAAAGGTAACATGAGTTAGGATTTGATCGACTTTATCGGCACGGCTACTCCGAATACTTAAGTCAGTCATCCAGTAGAAGAGATATATTTAGCATTTGTTAAAACAAGATGAAAAAAAAAAGAGGAAAGAAAGAACTAGAAATAAGATGAGCTTTCGGTGGAGAAGAGTCGCCTCTGCTTCGCAAGAAGAAAATTATACCCATAACCTCTCTTCTCTGATATTTATATAGTTGTTAAGAGGACATCTCCACCTCATAGGCCACACCCCACCATCCTCCTCTTACAGAAGTCATCAAAAGATCAGATCTGACAACCGTTAAGTGGCTCTCCATTTACTAAGTACCATGTATTCCTTGGAAGGAAATCAAGGAACCAAATCTGACATATACTACCTACTTTCCCAATCACCAAGTATCACGTATTCTCCGATAGGCAAATAAGGAACTAGCTCTGACATTGACTATTTGTTCCTCCCTTCAGAAGATATCACATTTCCACTAACAGGCTTACTTAGCACTAAGGTATAATATCCGAGCCTTGAAGCCAAGTACTCTGTTGAAGCTCTTATCTAAATACTGAGGTCATGTACTCAATGGAAATTTATAACTGAGCATTGAGGTCGAGTGCGCGGTTGAAGTCAATATCTGAGCATTGAGGTTCGATGCTTGGTGGAAGTCTATAACTGAGCATTGAGACCAGATGCTCGGTTGAAGTCTATAACTGAGCATTGAAGCCGAGTACTCAGTTGAAGTCTATAATTGAGCATGGAAGCCGGGTGCTCGGTTGAAATCAATAACTAAGTATTGAGGTCGGGTGCTCGATTGAAGTCTATATCTAATGTAGCATATAACTATTGAATCTGTTGATTCTTGCATAAATACTGAAATCAATCTTCTAAATCCTATTGATTCGATAGAATATCAGAAGATAGACAATCAAACTCGACGATTGAGAAGAAACAATGTGGTCGCAAATATTATTGATCAAAAATTAAAAATCTAAAACCAACTAAACAATGATTTGAATAAACTCAAACCCTAACATTGCAAAGATAAAAATACTATCAAAATCCTAACTCGATAAAAATAATAAAAATATTAAAATTGCTCTTTTGTTCCCACATCATTCTCCTCAAAGTATAGATAATTCACCCTCGAATTGCTAGTTATATCATCATTAGAAGCGTTGCTAGAAATGTCAAGTGGTAATCTAAGAGAAAGATCCTCAGAAATTACTCAGCAAAATCTACTAGCAACTGCTGAACTTTGGAATCCTAATCGATCCGCCAATGAGCACGACATCGTGGGCGCTGCTCTTGTCCATCTTCGCGCCCCCAAGCACTTCCCTTCCAAACCTTCATCCATTATAATTTGCATATTGTTAATATCCATATTCTGCATAAAAGTATCAACAATAGGGCTCAATAAACTCACCACTTTCAAATTTAGATTCCTCAACTTGGCCCGACCAATCCGCCTAGCTCAATCCACTTAAGCAAAAACAATTTCCATTGACCATATTTTTCTATTGTATCAACCATCAAAAACTCTAGAAAATATTTTCTGCTGAATAAATGGAATTATTTATATAGATTAAACTTGTAGAATAATAAGGAAAATGAAAAGTCATTTCCAAGTTCAACACAGAATCTTGATTCTAATGCAGATTGGAAGTAACATTTCAAAGGTCTACCTATACTCAATAAACCAAAATGCAGAAATAAAACACTAACTTTCAGCCATTGATGATGACATTCAAACTAGGATTTGATTCTTCCCATTTGATCTTTTGTTAAGATCAGGGACCTATATTTGGAGCTAGTTTATATCCACCTTTATGAGGATAAAACAACCATAGGCAGGAGATGCTTAACATAAACATAGATTAATTAGAGGGAAGTAATCATAACTATGTTGTAACTGCTTTGAATTCACAAGAGGACCCAGAACTTGTGTGGTTTTCTAACACTTGTTATATTCATAGAGGCAATCAATAAACTAGATTTGTGCACCCCGAAACATCTCTACCATAAGGCACATTTGATACAAAGATAAGTCAACTTGCATCATAGATTGGTTTGATATGCAATATAAAGATTAGAGAGACTTCAACTAAATCTTAGATTACAGATGATTCTGATTGCCAGGATCTTTAAGTAGATTCACCTTCATGGCAACTCTGGCAATGAAAGACACTTCATTAAGGGCTCAAGCATTTTCAAGGCCTCGCCTGCATCAGGTCGACTCTTTCTTGTAATCTCTGAGCACCTCAAACCCAAGTGTGCCAGCTGCTCGGCTTCTGAGTAAGGCCAATCTCCTGCTGAAGCATCAAGGACTTCAGAAAGGGACCCCATATCCAACGCTTGCAGCACTGCTCTGTTAATCCCAAATGGTGGTCTCCCTGTCAAAAGGCGCAGAAGAATAATGCCAAAGGAATACACATCGGAGAGCGGTGTAATCTCCCCAGAAGCAAGAAACTCAGGATCCATGTATACAAAAGTTCCCATGGCATGAGTACAGCGATAGAGAGCCATGCTGTCATTGAACTGGAGAAGACGACAGATACCAAAGTCGCCAAGTTTGCTGATGAAGTTTGCATCAAGCAGAATGTTAGTGGGCTTAAGATTCCCATGGACTACACTAAGGCACTTGTTATAATGGAGAAAGTTTAGAGCAGAGCAGATTTCCACAGCAACATGAATTCGGATTTGCCAAGTAAGAGGTGGTGAATTGTCTTTGCAAGTTAGGCGATCTTCTAAGCTTCCATTGGGAAGAAAATCATACACCAGAGCCCAGGCTTCTGGGCATGCTCCCAATAGCTTGACAAGGTTTGGATGCTTCAGCTTACTTAGAACATTAATCTGTATCAAGAAGAAAAAAAACATCAACTAAAGAACTTTACTGAAATATAGTATTTCCCTTATCTGAATTCTGAAATATGCTAAAATTTACCTCTTTATGAAACTCTTTTTGCCCTTGCATGCCTTGAGAATTCAGCTTTTTTATAGCTACTGTTTTCTGCCCAAGTGTTCCCTTGTAGACAATTCCGTAACTACCTTCTCCAATCTTATATGACTCATCAAAGTTATTGGTAGCTTGTTGCAACTCTGAGTAGGAGATGTCACAGAATATATCTGCCCCTTGGATTCTCCTTTCCAACTCTTCTATCTGATGATGTAGCTTTTCAGCTTCTCTTACTGCATTGTCTTTCTCCTTCCGTAGCTCAACATTCTCACTTTGGAGTGTGATGAGAAGATAATGAGCATCTGATAATTTATTCTCAAGGTCCTTTGTCTTGTGTTTGACATCAATAACTTCTTGTTCCAATGCTGCTTTTTGCTCAAGTGTTTTACAAAGTTGTTCAAACATCTCATTTCGCTGTTTCATAATTTCTTCTACTCTTCTTGTTTCTTTTGAGAGCATATCTTCAATATCCTTCCTTTGTTTCATCTCTGTAGTATACAAATGTTCAATTGCTTTGATCTGTGGTAAGTACAATACATTCACATCAAGAAAAAAAATTTCATAATCCTCGATAAAATGAGACACCTTTACTCAAGAGGAAGAGATGCCAAATTACCTCCACAAACTAAAAAAGAGAACATACATCCAACCAGATATAAAAGAAAACAATGCAATGAAACTACGCGTAATTGTTGTATTTTCAGAATAACAACAAAGAGAAGAAGGTTCATACTGACAGAGCAGTTTCTGTTTAATTTATGTTCACCAGATGATCAATATCATCATCAAGCCATGCCCACTTCAACTATTTGGCATTAGTTAGATGAATCTTATATCTCCATTCAGCTATATACATTTGTGTCATTATTAATATTCAAATCAACTAAACCATTTTCTATTATTAACTAATATTTTATTGAGTCTCCCTTCAACACTTTGTACTTTCCACTCTAATTGAGTCAACATTTAAAATTTCTTTGACGTCTTTAAACATGTCCATCTTATCTCAACATATTTGCTATAATTTTACATCTATTGATTTTTGAAGGATGTTAGAACTATCTATTTTACTTTTTCAAAAAGATCAAATTCATCTTAGTATTTAATCTCTATTATATTATAATTTTGTCTTTGTTATATTCTAACAGTCCAACCGTGTGACCATAGAGTGAGTTCTCATAAATATTTTATCTTAATCTATGGGGTACACAATAAGGTTTAAATATCGAGCCGTGCCGAGGTTTCGGTCCCGGACTGAAACAATACAGTTTCGATACCGTATCGTACCGCACCGGTATAGTTTCGGTATTTTTAATATACAAAATATATTAATTAAAATAAAAAATTTAATCTAAATATTTAAAAATAAAAAATAAAATATTTAAAAATAATAATAAGATAATTTTATGAGTTTTAATAAAGCCTATTTAAATTATCCCCCATTATAGTTAAGAATTGATTATTAAAATTTTAATTAAACTCTAAGTTCAAAAAGCCTAAAATCGCGAGTCACGCATGACCCGCGCGCTTACCGGCCGCGTGCGAAGGCGTCGTCGGGCCTGCGCGACACCTCCGTTGGCGTCGCCAAGCCCGGGCGGTGCCTCTGGTGGCATCGCCAGGCCCGGGCAGCGCCTCCGGTAGCGTCACCAAGGCCGTGCGACGCCTCATGAGGCGTCTCCCGGCCGGAACCGTTGTGCCGGTGCCGGTCCGTTGGCGGAACGAAATTTTTCGCCAATATCGCGCAATACAAATCGAAATTTCAATCCATGCACAACAATCACAAAATACTCCTAAATATTTTCTTCATTTACACCATTCTTTTATTTTATTAGTGATATCTCTATCAGTATCTCCTTATTGAAAAATCTATTCGAGATATCTAAAACTTTTACAAGAATTAGAATCTTGTCTTTATCCTCCACTATTCTGTCAATTCTTCTCTTATTGCTACATTTACTATTTCAATTTCAATTCTACTTAAACCCCTTTAGTTTCTAATGTTTTTCTATACAATTCAAGCTTCGAATTTAATTTATTCACTAGATAATGCATCTTCAAAACAGATTTCATTGAACAAAAAAATTGTCTCTGGTAGTCTAAAAATATCAAGGTATATCAACTACTTCAGTATGGCCAAATAACTAGGTTATAGTAATCAATGCAATATTAAAGCGGAAAACAAAAGGTCAATAAGATGAATGATACCTTCTCAGCAGCACCATGCAAATCTCGAACAGCTTTTTGATGCCTAAGAGCTTCTTCTTTAGCTGCATGAGTCAAGTTATTTGCCTCTACAACAGCATGTCGTAGATCTTTGTACAATTCATCATTTAGCGTGGCACCATCCTGGGAAAAAAGGGATGCCATTTTAAACTTTTTCTATTGCATGAATGATTAGTACCTTCTTTTACTGGAAAGAACTTTAGCTGTTTATTTCACATTTTTGATAAAACATGTTGCTATTAAATTGCAGGTGAAAAGGACTTGAGCTGGTTTTTTTTTAAAAAAAAAGTTTGAAGTGAAAATTACAAAACCTCATGTTGAATGTAACATTGATTGAAACTTTACCTAATGCATTGGGTTATGCTATCCTAAAGCAACATCAAAACAAGATACAGGATCACAACCCAAAATTTCATGGAAAGGAGAAACAAGATCTGAAAATAGATACCTTAAGCACCCGAGAAATGAATCTGAAAGAACATTTCTATTCCTAAGATGCCATATCTTCCTCAAATTTTACAAAGATGAAAGTACATTCATAAAAAAAATATGTACCATATTACTATTTGATGTTGAAAATTGAAGTTGAACTTCAGAACCATGTGAAGATGCAAGAACAAATGATCCCGCATTTTTCTGATCCTTCGCAATGCTTATTGAACTGCTGGTGCATGGTATCTCATCACTCACAGAACTCCTAAAGCTCCTTGAAACCCCATCAAACAAATCAATGACTATACCATCTCTACTGCCTGAACTATATTCAGTGTAGCTGTCGCAAGGTAGATCCATCATTGGCGAACCAGGAATAGTTGATACTGATGGTTGACTAAGTTCCTCTTGTGCAGAGTCAGGAATGAAATTTAGATGACCATGAGTAGGTGATGTGGTGGGATTTGAGTTACCAGATGGCTGGGTAGTCGCACTTAGAATGACTCTGCTTGTTAGTACATTACCATCTGCAATGGGACTAGCTTCCCTGTTGAAGGAATTTCAAACATGAATTTTGGGGAACACAAAAGGAACGAAAGACTTCATACTATACACTAAACAGAACTTAGAAGACTAAAGTAGTACAGAGTTAAGGATGCAAAAAAAATTAAATTAAATTAAATCTATCATATCCAAAAGGACATCTAATTTATGAAAGTCTTAATGTCAAACAATCGGGATATCATCAAAACTCTTGTAAATTGTAAACAAGGTCTAACAATAGCCTATAGTTTCATCAAAAGACAGAAAAAGAAAGAAGAAACTCGTTAGCCAATGATTAAAACTGGAATACCCAACCACATTACTATTGTTATGAAGTCAACCAACAAAATTTAGAATTGTTTCAGTACAAGTTTCTTTTTAACATATAGCATGAGTTTATATATCATTTATACTTCATTTAAAGTAAACTCAGACTCGAACAGGAAGAATAAGCCATGGCAGGGATTAAGGTGACTCCTTTTTATCAGCTGCAAAGATCGCGCTCTTAAAGCCCTTAAAGAGCTTATACTTAAGAAAACCTGAAGTTAACTTATGCCTCAAAATGAAAGCCCTTAAAGAGGTAGTCATCCTTATATGAAGATAAATGATGTTTAATGCTAGTATATAAGAAATGTGCTGAAGTTATAACAACTTTGGAACCATTCAAAGTTATGGACACGCATCAAAAAACTCTAGAACATGAAAATGGATTACAGGCATTTTCTATTTTCTAAAAAATAGTTTTTTTTAATAAAAAGACTCTAGAACATGAAATTGGATTACTTATGATGTTTGAAGTCAGATTTGTTTGTTTTTGAGAGAAACCAAATATGAACTAGGAAAACACAACCAGAAAATATTAATTTCTTGTGAAATGTGTTTGGATGAGCATATTATAATTCTGGAATGACTTTTCCTCTGAGGGATGGGAGCAGGATATGGAGACAAGCCTTAATTAGTATGTTAACCATAACAATACAATATGAAGGGGTATTTTTCAACTTCAAACACCCAAAGGGTTAGACTTCTTGAGGGAGAAAACAAAAGCACTACTGGGCAACTCAATATACAAACAAAATCAGAAAATATTAGATTGTAGAATTTATAAAGAAATGCAGGGTACAACTTGCATAACACACTCCTTACATTCCAAATTAGATTGGCGACATAGACTGTGTACTGTCATTGATCTATTGACTTCTATTTAAGTCAAGATCACTAATTTAGATAAATTGTAATTCTATTTCTTATTTTGGAGCAATCAACCTGTATTCATTCCTGTGCATGAATGAATGTAACAATTATCTTCAAGATTTATTCTTGCTTCATTTGATCTAATATTCAACAAGAAGGGAATATTAATGAAGTTATCATTTATAGAATAAAGAATGGGTGGTCCATTTATTGGATGGTCAAAATGGAGAGGAGCATCTAGAATCTAGATTCTTGTGTGATGACCATGTTCCCTTTAAGTTGCAAGAAAAAATTTATAAAAATATGTCATACTTTATGGATTTATAGTGTTCAAAGGTTAGGGCCCTTGAGATCGGTTCCCATGTTAGGGTGGCAGGCTCCGAAACAAGTGAGCTACTTATAAATCTTCTTTCGGGCTTTTCAATTCAGTAGCAGTTTTCCACAGCTCTTTGGTTGTCAGGAAGTCCCTAGGCGCACCCCGACCGGTTGGATTCAAAATGGGGAAGATCAAACAGGATAAAAAATTAATGTGGTAGAGACAAGAATATTAAAAAATGGATGTATGGAATTACTAGAAAGTACAAAACAAAAAACTAGTATCCAAGAGAAATTAAGTGTAGCTCCAATAGATGACAAAGTAAGAGAATATAGACCTTGTATGAATATGGTGACTATTAGAATTTAGAATAGGAACGAGTAGAGTGATGCCTAAGAAAATACTATTCAAGGCAAAAAAAAACTAATTAATCTGAATGTTATTATTCATATAACCTTGTTCAAATGGTGGGATAAGATTCATGCAGCCAATCACAAAATAATTGGAATAGACACTGCTTATTAATGATGATGATGGGGATGCATAATTTTTTAATCATATCAAACTAGAGAATGAATTCAAAGGGATAGGAGGAAAAAGTGCCTAAGAATATGATAACCATAATGTGTCATTTCAAAGCAAGGCATTCTGTATTTTTATTCTTTGATTAAATACAAGTCAAACTGCATTAACCAAACTGTTCAATATTTGGTCAATAGACTAACATTGGTCTACTTTCTAGAGGACAAAATATTAGAAAGCCATCCAATAGAAAAGGTTTTCAATAAGATAAACAGCCATAATCTGAATCTAAGATTCTTTCATAGAATCCTGGTTATACCTTGTGCAAATCAGGTTCCCTTTGCAAACAAACCAGAGCTTACATGATGGATCAGCCTGCTTCTGTACAATGAGTGCTTTCTTTGATCTTGGCTCCCTCATTTTCCTGCCGTCCAAAGCCTTAGATTAACATGGAACTAAAGTGATTTTCATCATTCATTGGGGAAAAGTTTGGGTTGGATGCACCCACCAAAAACAACACAGTTCATGTGATGGCCAAAATATCATTTGATAGCATATCTAAGCAAGGGGGAATTTATCTAGTATATATTTAAACGAAATAAGATGCTGCTGGTTCATAAACTTCGGGAACTTCATTTAAATTTGCTATCCCATATTATTTTACAATATTCCAATGAGTATTGTGTGAATCAACAAACACCACCTTGCAAGGCTAAATACTCTTTGGTCACCGATAGCAAAGTAGTACTATGAGGAAAAGGTGAAAAGCACCCCGTCAGGGAGTGAGCTCCCAAGCAGTGGAAGGATAATACGATTTCTAACTGCATGCCTGTTGAAGAATGAGCCGACCACTCATAGGCAGTGGCTTAGTTAAGGGAACCCACTAGAGTCATAGTGAAAGCGAGTCTTCATAGGGCGATTGTCACTATTTATGGACCCAAACCTAGGTGATTTATCCATGACCAGGATGAAGCTTGGGTGAAACTAAGTGGAATGCGAATCGACTGATGTAGTGCTAGAATCATAAAGATTTTATTCAAACAATTATAGCTATAGTCCAAAATAGATAGCACATCAAAGAACCTTATCATTATCTTCATGAAGTCATAGGACATGAAGGTATAGAGAGACTGTACCTTGAATAATTTTTATCTGCTGCAGCTCCCATAACAAGGTTGGTTATCTTATGTTGAGCAATAAGTTGTACTAGCCCTGGACCAACATCATCTGCCTCAATCACCAGTTTTTCAGCTTGCACCTGAAGAAAGTATTTCATGCATGATTTACCATCAACAATCTCTTGTATCTTATTGACCACTAAATCAAGAAGCTATCCAATTGAGTGATAGATTTTGAGTTTAAGGAAATGAAATTTCCAAGGCAATATAATATATTATTGGATTTAGACTAAATTGGGAACATGCTCACAAATTATCTCTGAATCGTGACAATACAGTACATGAGAAAATGGAAAAAGAAGAGCAGCAATCTTTTAGTGGAAGAATAAACCTCCTTCAGGGCAGAGCATCTTTGAACATATTTGTTTAATGCCTTTTCCATCTTTCCCTTCTCAGACTGTCGGAATGCATATACCTCCTGTTCCCTCAGTTGTTGTGCTGGAATCCAAGCTCCCACTAGAACAATGTTCATATCAATTATTAGTATCGAGGTAACACCATGTATAGCCGCAACACGTTCAAAAAGAACAAGATCCTCATGGTAAGAACCAGCTTCTTTTCATTATGGGCAAATTGAACTTTTTTCTACTTGCAATAAGAGGATGAATATTCTAGAGTTCAAATCCCAATAGGGGCGAATATTCTAAGTATGCATAAGTTGTGTTGAGGATTTACTCGGTAGGCAAACCAAAGAAAGGTCGTCTATCTTCAGGATTAGTCGGATGAAGCCCGGACACCTATGTATTACTATATTGACTACAACTCTAGGACACATAAGCTAGATAACATGTAAAATTACTTAAATGACTGAGTCCACTACAAGACAAAAAAGGAGATATGCTAATTAATTTATGGGCAGAGGGATTAAATAATCTCCCTATAGGATCAGGTAGCATTATCAGTTGGCTTAGTTGCATATGAGCTTAATTAAGATGGAGTTATTGTATTAGATAATTTTAGTCTATGTAGGAGTGAAATAGGCCAAGAGCAGCCGCACTATTATGGGACATCACTTTGAAGTACCAAATTATGGAGTAGAAATGGATCTCCTTGAGGTGAAGATTTGTTGGGTTTCAACATCATTTACTGAGGCACTAGGTCCATCATAGAAAGCTTTGTTACCACTTATTTAAAGGCTTTTATGCCTTGCGAATAGTGTTTGGCTACATTAAGTTTATCCTAACTTCCTTAAGAGTCATGATATAGCTAGAGAGACATGTGGACACTGTGGCAGTTAGGTTGGGAGGAATTTCTTCTTGGTGAGGGTGCATTAGGTGTTTGAGTGCATGTGAGGCAAGGTTTTTATCATACATATTTAAGAGGTATTTATCATTTTTTTATTATTGAATAAATTACTAGAACACTCTTATATTCCATGTATCCTACTTTTCTCAAAAAATCTTCACTTTAATAAGCCAATGATGAACTAAAGCAGAGATTTTGAAGAAATGGGAGGTGGATACATGGAATATAAGTAAATTAATTTTCGTTAGAGGGGTGTCCGCATAATTACCCAAAATTAGTTTCTCTATTTGAATTAGGCATAAGTCAAACTAGGAATATGTGTTTGCATTGTGTGTTGTGAGTGCATGCCATATGTGCTGCAAGTGGAGGTTGATTTTAATGTGCATTATGTATTCATTGAATTGCTTCAACCAAAGGTTTCTGTATTTTTTGATGTATTGAGTGCTGACCTTCAAGAAGAATTGAAAAGACATTTTGGGTTTTGATCTATGAGGAGAATTGAGAAACAGTCTTAGGGAGACTCAAATACCAATAGATTGTGGGGACACGCATTGACATTTGGGAGTATTTGGGATCACCCAAACTAGGGATAATATCATCCAAACCATACGTAACCTATTGATTCAGGTTAACATTGGTCAATTTGAAGTCACTTTTGTACTATAAAAGAATCAAGGTTGAAGCCACTCCTAAAGGATGATCCGAAAGAGGATACAAACTTTGAGAGGAATCAAGTAATCTTGTTTGAATCAACCAAAGGTGAGAAGAGAAAACTATTAGAAGGGAAATGATCAAATGGTGTGATGGCACTGGCAATTGAATATCCACTTCTTTAGCAAAATGTGGGATTCATCACCCTAGCGGTCCCACACGGTTAGCCCCACGACCATCTGTGAGGAGGTAAATCGGGAAGCTACAGTTGGCCACTATGGGGGAGGCAATTGAATATCCAAAACAATCACACTAGTGTAGCAATTGATTCATAAAGAGAAGTGTTATCTATCCCTAAAAGGAACCGAAAATGAGTAAGCATCCTGTTAGCAACCTCCCATTTTAAATGGGGTTTCATAAATCTCCTCAAAACTCCAAGATCCAAGGCCAAGCATATATAAGATTACATACATTTAAACCACCTAAACCCCATACTATTTGCATTGTCTCACTTTGTTTCCCCATTTATCCATTTCTTTTACGTCAGTTTGAAATCATGAATAAACATAATGACTCGGTGAATCAACTTATCCATTGTTCTTATAAATAATAATTAATAATAAAAGAAAAAAAAACTTTATCCTCAATATCAAAGTTATACAGATACTAGAAGTGTGTAAAAAGAAAGAAAACAACAAGAAGAACTAGCATTTCTTTTCTTCAAGTAAAAGAGATTTGCTTATCAATCTCCCTCTTTGTTCACGACATCGAATAAGCATTTTAATTTTAAAAAAAAATTGCGGAAAATGGAAACTTGGTAGCAGACTTACACAGGGGAATCAACTTGGCGGGGACATTGACGTGGACGATGACGATTTTCTTCGTCTTCAGGGTGTTCTTAATCACCCACACTAGGTTTTCCTTTCCCAGCTTGAAGTCCCTTCCCACCGCCACATGAATCTTGTCCTCCTCATTCTCACCGCCCCCTTCGTTCTTCAATCTCGAGCCATCCGTCATTTCCCGATCATCGTCGATCTCCTTCAGGCTACTCCGGCTCCCCGAGTAGGTGGAGAATCCGGCGCTGCTCCCGCTCCTCGGTCTAGACTGCCTCTCCATCTGCAGGGAACGGGAACCCCAGCGCCGGGGAACCGAGGACAACCAATAGCTAAAGGTGGGAGCTTTACTCCTCCTTCACTCTCTGCTGCTTTTATTCTTCCCATGAGCGCAGAAATGAGACGGCTTGCAGCATGCCGCGCCTCCAGTTAGAGGGAGAGCACCAACAAGAGATTTCAACTCTTGGCTATTATTAGCTTCCAGTCAAGCTCCAGGGAAATATTCAACCTGCCCCTTCAAAGTTTAGTGATTTTTAAAAATACTGAGGCGATAAAGGTATTATTGAGAAAAGTTATTGAAATGGATAAGAGTCGAACTTTAACGAAATTAAAGTAATTTTTTTTTTTGTCGTAGTCAACTGTAATTTCTTGATTTACTTTTTCATAGATGATCGTGAAATCGATTGTATGGGACCGTTGGGATCATGAATTCCAAAAAAAAAAAAAGAGTAAGTGAAATGCTTTCGTTCTTGATTTTAAAATGCTTTCGTTGAAATAGATAAGAGTCGAATCTTAACGAAACTGAAGTAATATTTTCTTCTGTTGTGGTCAACTATAATTTTTTGATTTAATATCTTCATAGATGATCGTGAAATCGATTGTATGAACCGTTGGGATGACATTTATTCCAAAAAACAAAAAAAAAGTAAGTGAATAACTTTTAGAAGAGAAATCTTAATCGTCTTCAACAATTTTATGCACAATTCTTTGGTTTTAATCTTTGTACCTATGACTATTGTTTAGAAAGATATGAACCATCGACATGTCGACACATTTATTTAATCTCCAACAATAATAAAACAATTCAAATCTCAAGTAGAATAGATTAGTCCATGAAGACTTAATAATGATGTGAGAATTTATTTATTATTATTATTATTATTATTATTATTATTATTATATATCAGGTTAATTGTATATATATAACTGTATATATCTATTAGTTAACATAATTATAGATAACCTTTTAAGATAAAATTTTAATCTGGTATATAAATATACCTCATCTTCTAATAAAAAAATATTATATTTTTTTCTTCTCAAATATCATGGTATCATAGCATTAGTGATTCAAATTAGGATTTCATCTCCACTGTTGCTACTCGATCATTTTTCACTTGTTCGTGTGCGACAAAGCCAACCACTGTCGCCTTTCTTCCCTTGTTCGTCAACACATCCCGCGAATCCCCCTCAAGTTTGCCTTAGATGCTTGCACACCAACCCGACGAGCTCTCGGCCCCACTCTTGTTTGGCCGCCCCTTGTCGGTCTCTGAACTCACCACGCTTCGACTGGTGCTCATTTAAGAATGAGTGGTTTCCTCAACTGCTATACGAGACTCGCATTGCCTGTCTGATTGTTGCCCTTCCTTCCTCAGTACTGTGATCACTACATCACATCGCTACCTCCATCTGTAACACAGAAGATAAAAGAAAACAATAACAACAAAGAGCAACAAGGTGAGAATCAGTTCTGCTTTTCTCAACTCCTATAGCAACACCTACTCGTGTCGTCCCATGCGTCGAGCAACAACAATCACTGCCCTTCTTGACCATCAATTCGCCGCCCATCAGCAGCTGCATCTTGGTCTTCCTTAGGATTCTTTTTTTATTTGACTTCATTTGGGATAAATTCTTATAGTTGAAAATAAGTCTTTTATTATGATGATGTGATGTCTGTGATGTCTAAAATCACAAACCATAAATTGAATAGTTCGAACTATTTGGACTGGAACAAGATTGTTCATCTTTATCTCTGGCATATTGATAAAGATGGTCATTTGACTGATGATCCTCCTAAAGATGATTCAAAGCAAACATAACTTAAAGATGATGTTCACTTGTTCTTTATATTCAGAATTGTATTGATAGGAAAATAATTGGTTTGATCAATCACTGTGAATTTGTTAAAGAACTAATGATTATAAAAAAGCTGCTTGTCACAATAGACTCCCGTCACAAATTTGTGACGGAAATCTGCACCGTTCGATTTTAAAGTTAACATTAAATTCAAGCCGTAGATTAAATGGGTGATTTGCTTTAGGGTTTAAGGTTTAGGGTTTAGGGGTTTAGCGATCGGCCGTTGATTTTAAAATCGAACGGTCCAGATTTCTGTCACAAATTTGTGACGGGAGTCTATTGCGACAAGGATCCCAACTGAATGATTATTTGAAATTTTTGTACTCTGGAAAAAGAAATCTCTCCCATATATATGAGGTTTGCAAAGCCTTTTACCATGTGAAAAACAAGATCAATCTCTAATTAATTATTTTATGACATTCAAGAAAATATATGAGTGACAACACTCATTTTTATAGTTCATTTTGGCTCTAATACTTGATGTTTTTGCTCCTCTCGTTGTGTAACTATTGAGTATTAACACATTTTATGAGTAGAAACTCATTTCAAATTATATTGCTTATTCCTACAGATATAGAGTTGAATCTAACATTTTTATATGTTTTTGTAGGATACTTAAAGAGCCATGAAGTTGAATCAAGTTGGAGCACATTTTGATGTGTTTAGAGATCACTTGAAGTGTTTTAGAGGCTCCCAGGGTCGTGCCTCACCTCTCCAGACCGTGCCTCATAAGGCACGGTCGTGCCTCACCTTGCCAAGGTCGTGCCTCATCGTTCCAGGGTTCAAAACACGACTATGCCTCAGCTGGACTGCTCTGCAGACTAAAAGTAAAACAGTCATAACTTTTAGATCAGATGGAACCACAGGGCGTGCCACCTATCAAAATGAATATAACCAATATCTATAACTTTGCTTCAGGGTGCGCCAAAGGATTCCTTCTCTAAGCCATACTAAAAGGCATGACAATGCCTCTTTTACATAATGCTTCCTACTCTGGCCCGTGTCTATTCTACAGAAGGGTACCCTCTCTAGGCCGTGCCTATTTTACAAAAGAATGCCTTCTCCAGGCCGTGCCTCATAAGGCATGGCCGTGTCCCATATGCCAAGGCCGTGCCTCACTTTTCCAGGGCCTAAACACGGTCATGTCTCATCTGGATAGTTCTGCAGACTAAAAGTAAAACAGACATAACTTTTAGCTCTGATGGAACCACTGGTTGTGCCACCTACCAAAATAAAGATAACTTCAAGATCTACAACTTTTCTTCAGGGTGTGAAGAAGGATTCCTCCTCTATGCGATGCTAAAAGATATGGTCATGCCTTACTTGCAGAAATCCCCCTATTCTGGGTCATGCCTATAAGGCACGACCGTGCCTATTCTACAGAGAGGTGCTTGCTCTTGGCCGTGCCTAAGAGGCACGGTCGTGCCTCTTTTGCAGAGGCGTGCCTTGTCTAGGCCATGCCTTGAGACACGACCATGTCGCGGGGCTGTTTTGAGGGGTATAAAAGTTGAATTTTATGAAGGAAAAACATTCTTCCCTTTGGACTTGCCCTAGCCGCCACCTTCATCTTTTCACCGCCATCTCATCCATCATCCATCCACCAGAAAGAAGTCAAAGGGATTTCTGTCTTCAATCTGACCATCTTCCATCCACTGAGGAGTCAACGGGATTTCCTTCTCCTCCATATCATTTCACCTGCCGCTTCATCTACGGAGATTGCATCAGAGTTGGGGATTCCTTCCTTCACCGCATCCTTTCGTGGAGTTTTTGTCGCCTCGCATCCACCTCCGGCCAAGGACATAGGGAGAATCATTAGATTAACTCTATTTACCATTTCTGAACATAAATTAGATTTTTGGCATGTCAAGTATTTGATTAAATTCCCCTTATAGTTTTGGATGTTGATTGTCTTTCTCTTGTTTACTTGTTGATGCACTTATTTACTTGATGCACTTTTCTACTTTGTTAATGCAATTTATTCTTAATGCTTAGTGTTCTTTCCATTGTTTAGAATTAGAACTCAAGACAACAACCCCCCATCCAATCTAAAAAGAAAATTCAAATCCCCATTGCAATAACCACTAGAATTACCGCACACCATCTACAATCGTTGGGAGATGACTCGAGTTACCTTATACTACCTTAGTTAAGGGATTCGGTATAATTAAGTTGGTGTGCTCATTTACAATGACAATCAGAGCTAGACATCAATGAGGAGTTTCATATGTTGCTACCCTTTAGCCCTAATGTGAAGGTTCTGTAGGATCGGGTTGGACCAGCTAGAGGGGGGTGAATAGACGGTTAAGAGAATTAGCACTCGTCTTTAAGAAAAACTTGGTTGCAACTGGATCGTTGCTTCTAAGGCAATTAACGCTCAATAAAAAAATTCCTTTAGGCGGAGAAACCTTTACAATTGTAGCACACAGACTTAGAGAGAAGATTACAATTCTAAAACTCTAAGTCTATTTATAGCACAAGAGAATAGATCTAGATCGTTGATCGTAGATGAACTTTCTCTTGACCGTTGATCCGTTGATGCGATCCAAACCGTTGATCGAAGATAATCTTAAATCTCAAACATTGATTTAAGCCATGCAATGTTCAAACATGAATTAGAGATAAAAGGATAAATTTTATCCTTTTCTTTAATCCAACGTTCATGCATGCTGTAACACCCGCAATTTCCCTACGATAATTCCTGGATATTTATGAATGATAGCATAGACATGAGATCTTTAGTAAATAGTACTTATACTTATACTAAAGGGTTAGAACCTTAAACATAGACCAAGGATAGGGTTAGTCCTAATGGGTCTATAGGTTAATGTTTTATGTGGGTGTTTGCCAAAAGAAAAGAAAAGAAAAAGAAAAGGAGGTGCTAGGGATTGAACCATAGACCTCATGCAAGGTGGCAAACTCAAATGGAGCATGTTAGCCATAAGTGCTAGCAAGTAATTGTTAAGAAAATGATAAAGGAAATGTTATTTATAGGTTAAGGCATGGGAGAGGATTAAGCACCAAAGCATGCTTCCGAGGTTACTAACTGGTGCAGGTCCAGAGCTGAAGAGGTTGTGGTTATCAAGCTATACAATAACAAAGTCTTTAATAGTGTCCACTGAGATGCTCTTGTTTAAGATCACACTCTTCAAGTTTTTCTCTTGGATCTCTTGGCTCTATTGCATCTCAAGGCTCAGTAATATATAGGAGGAACTGATTAAACATACTAAGATTGATTAAACCTAACTCACCACAAGTTGGTTAACCAACATTTCTGAAAATTCCTACGTTCATGCTATGGAATGACAATGCTCTCTAATAGTAAGACTGAACTAATATACATATATACAAACACGAGAAAATCCAAAGTTAAGATCAGTTCACTACAAAAAAGCTACGCCCATAAGCACAAGTCTTCTAGTATGGTTTCTTATTCAACAAAAATAAAATATAAAATAGCTAAGAAGTTATCCAACACCAAGGCAACAAATCTTCTATATGGTTTCTTCTTCAACAAAAATAAACAGAAAATAGCTAAGAAGGATCCAACACCAAGGCAACAATTGTCTCAATATTACAGTTCAATAGATTATCTAATCACATGCTATGGTCAGTCGACTGATGGGCTTCAACGGCTACAGAATCTGCATTAATTGCTGCATTAATTAGCCCAACGTTTGAATTCCAGTCGACTGCTCCTAGGCCAGTCAATTGGTGCCAGTCGACTGCCTTCCTCTGGCTCGACTGATCTTTCTGTGTATGACTTATTCTGCCATCAGTCGACTGAAATTACAGTCTAGTCGACTGATACTCTGATCAGTCGACTGAAAATGCAGTCCAGTCGACTGATACTCTGATCAGTCAACGGAATCACAATTCCAGTTGACTTACCAAGCTGAAAACTCCCCTTTCAGCTCCTTCTTCAGCCCTTAGCCTTGACACAAGCCTTCAAACGCCTTCCACAAGCCTCGTGCCCTTTCTTGCACTAGCTTTGAGACGTTTCCCTCAGCTTCGTCGTGCTAAGTCCTTTGCCAAGAGGCCTCACCTCCGGGACTTCACCTTTGCCAAGAGGTCGCGCCTCCGGGACTTCATCTTTTGCCAAGTCTGCCAACCTGGACTTTCCTGTAAACTCAATTCACACACGTTAGATCACCAACATTGCCTAACTTAAACATGTTTTAGCCAAACATTAAAATCCAATAGTGCTTGGGGCAAGATTGCACCAACAAAGTGTAATCCAAACTAGACTAGAGGAGTTGATTTGATCAATTTTGGGAGATTAGAAGTCAAGTTTGACTTGACTTGAGAAGGAGAATTTTTGGGAGTCAAGTTTGACTTGACTTTGTGCCATGTCATCATAAATGTTGACTTGACTTTTTATCATGTCATCATCCATGTTGACTTGACTTATACCATCTCATGGTCAAAGCTTGACTTGACCAATTGACTTTGAGTTGAGGTGGCATAAGTGGTGGCCAATGATGATGCTCCACATCATCAAGGGGTGCCACCTCATGGAGGTTATAAATGAGGTTTGTAACTCATGACATTATTTGACATTTAATGGGATTAACACCACATAATGTGGCCGGCCACTCTTAGAGAGGGGTGATGCTTGTTTTTCCCATTCTAGCTCTAATTATCTTCTTCTTCTCCTTGGTTCTCTTGGTGATTCTCCTCTTCCCCTCTCCTCTTGACCGAAACTTGCAAGAGTGGTAGCACACTCAAGTTTTGGTTCCATCCCTCTTGCTCGTGTGGATACGTATAGAAAGGAGGCACTTGACTCCTTCGAGATCCAACATTGTGAAAGGTTTTGCAGGATACGCGAAGGGCACACATCAAGGGTAAGAGCTCTAAACATGTAGATCTAGAGTAGATCTAAGTAGAAAACAAATTTATGATTTTCGCACAGATCCGGTGATATGCTCTTGGGGTTTTCCGCAACGCAAAAAGGCAGTTTTTGCGGCCCGATTTGCTAACAAATTTGAGACGAAATTATAAATAAATTTTTATAAACAAAAATAAATACAGATTATAAACAGAATTCAAAATCGTATAATTTTTGTCACAAAATTTGTTTAAAATTTCATAACAAATAGAGACAGAAAATAATCCGTTTCAAATTTATATAAATTATTTTAAACTAAAATAAAATCTATTTCAGATTTAGATAAATTAGCGACGGATTTACTACAAAATTTCTAATCCGTTCCACTTTAATAAAATATGATATTTGAAAAAAAATTGAGACAGAATTTAAAATGAATTTAAGACAAAATTATAAATAAATTTTTATAAATAAAAATAAATATAAATTATAAACAGAATTTGAAACCATATAATTTCTGTCATAAAATCGTTTAAAATTTTATAACAAATAGAGACCGAAAATAATCCGTTTCAAATTTATATAAATTATTTTAAACTAAAATAAAATCTATTCAGATTTAGATAAATTAGTGACAGATTTGTTATAAAATTACTAATCCATTTCACTTTAATAAAATATGATATTTAAAAAAAAATTGAGACATAATCTGAAATGAATTTGAGATGAAATTGCAAATAAATTTTTATAAATAAAAATAAATACAAATTATAAACAGAATTTAAAATGGTATAATTTCTGTCAAAAAATTTATTTAAAATTTCATAACAAATTGAAATAGAAAATAATCTATTTCAAATTTATAAAAATTATTTTAAACTAAAATAAAATCTATTTCAGATTTAGATAAATTATTGACGGATTTGCTATAAAATTACTAATCCATTTCATTTTAGTAAAATATGATATTTGAAAAAAATTGAAACGAAATTTGAAATGAATTTGAAACGAAATTACAAATATATTTGTATAAACAAAAATAAATACAGATTATAAATAGAATTTGAAATGGTATAATTTTTATCAAAAGATTCATTTAAAATTTTATAAAAAATTGAAACAGAAAATAATCCATTTCAAATTTAGATAAATTATTTTAAACTAAAATAAAATATATTTCAGATTTAGATAAATTAGTGACAGACTTGAAATAATATTACTAATCCGTTTCACTTTAATAAAATATTATATTTAAAAATAATTGAGATGAAATTTGAAATGAATTTGAGAGAAAATTGCAAATAAATTTTTATAAAGAAAAATAAATACAGATTACAAATAAAATTTGAAACCGTATAATTTCTATCACAAAATTCATTAAACTTTAATGAAAAATTGAGATAAAAAATAATCTATTTTAAATTTATATAAATTATTTTAAATTAAAATAAAATCGATTTCATATTTATATAAATCAGAGACACATGGAATTACTAATCTATTTTATTTTAATAAAATATAATATTTCATAAAAAATTGAGACAAAATTTGAAATAAATTTGAGACGGAATTGTGATTAAATTTATACAAACATAAAGAAATACAACTTATAAATAGAATTGGACCTCGTATAATTTTTGTCATAAAATTTATTTAAAATTGAATTAAAAAATTAAGATAGAAAATAATCCATTCTAAGTTTATATAAATTAGTGACAAATATTTTGAATGGAAATAAAAATTAATTTCAGATTTATATAAATTAGAGGCAAATTTACTATGAAATTTTTAATCTGTTTCGCTTTAATAAACTATAATATTTGAGAAAAATATTTAAGATAAATTTTTTAAAAAAAATTATATATAAATTTTCATAAACAAAAAAATGAAATTTTGAGATAGTTTGCTTTGAAAAAATCTATTTAAAATTTAATGAAAATTTAAGTTAGATAAAAAATATTTTAAATTTATATAAATTAGAGAGATTTTTTTCTAAAATTTATTTTAGATTTATATTTTATTATGAAATTACTAATCTCTTTTTTAATAAATTATAATATTTGAAAAGAAATTAAAGGTACAATTTGAAATGAATTTGAACATATAATTTTTTTATAAATAAAAATATATTTTAAATTTTAGTAAATTATTATAAAATTATTAATTTGTTTTACTTAAATAAAATATATCTAAAATAAAATTATATTTGCAAAAAGTTTAAATAAAATATTTTCTTTTAAATTTAAAAAAATTAAAATGAAATTTATTAGATAATTTTTTTTTAATAAAATTAAATATTAAAAAAATTAAAAATCTATTCTCTATTAATCTGTTATCTTCTTTTCGCGTATTTTTCCGACCCTAAGCTAATCTCTACCTTTTTTTCTCCTCTATCGCCTGCAACCATATCTTGTTATTGAGATCATCTCGCGCAAGACCTTGCCCACTACAACGACTGTTGATTTGACCACGTGTGTGACTAATATGATGATAACCTCAATTTGACACTTATTTTGATTTATTATTTGATATTTTTAATCCTCTCGTATAATCAATTGTTGATTTATTTTTAATCTATTTTAAATTTATATAAATTAGTGATAAATTATGTAAATGAAAATAAAATCTATTTTAAATTTATATAAATCAGAGATAATTAGATAAAGTAGTTATGAAAATATTTACTATGAAATTATAAACTATAATCTCTTTTAATATAACTTAATTGCTTCGATCCAACGGACCTGATCTAATCCCTTGGGCGTGTGGTTTATTGAACCATCTCTGGTTCACCTCGTGAACCGGTTCTTCCTTCCAAAGAGAATTAAAACTGAACCGGAGAGATCTCGTCCATCGGATGCGACTTAATCTCATCCAACGGTTCTAATCTATTCTCTTCTATTCCTCATTATTTATTTCGATCCAACGGATGCAACTTGATCTAATCCCATGGATACAAGCTGATCTCATCCATTAACTCATCCTACGGTCGAGAACTAATCTCATCCAACGGTCGAGATTAAATCTTATCCGACGGCTGAGAACTAATCTCATCCGTTTGATTGCATCCTTTTGAAGATGTCTTTAGGTTGCAGTGGGGACCTCGAGGAGGTATTGGATCTGGCCTTCTGATGGGTTTCGGATCCCATATTCAACCCTGAATATACACCTACATCCATCAACAACGATCCATTCCACTAGAGGATCATTATTGCACTACCAATCCAATCCCCAAATTACGTTATGGGTTCCTTTTTATTATTTTATGCATTGCTCCCCGTGTTTAAGATATCGTATGTCCGTCAATTATCTGAGTTCACTGACAACTCAATAATCGACATCTAAGACCTTGAATAGTACCACTCAACCTTATTGTCAGCCGGACCAAGTCCATTTGCAAAATTTGACTTGACAATCCTTATGAGCTCTCCAAGGGGACATCATCAACCCTACTGGGACACCGATTTCTTTTATAATCAATGGCGCACCGTATAGATAGTAACATCACCCAACTTACCGAGAATATTTGATCTGACGGAAAGATCTCACCCTTTGGTAAATCAAAGCAATAATTACTAAGTATAGGTGCCCATTTATTACATCGGGATTAAAAGTGCATAATTATAATAACAGAGGTCTTGTTCAATTTACGAGTCAGTGTAAATCGAACAACCTCAATGGTCCTACTCAATACACACAAAGTGCACTAGTGTAATTCTACAGTCAAGACAGACAGTCACCGAATTACACTACAACCGTTCTCGATGGTTTGTCCAAAGCCATCTTGGTTGTGAGCCTTAGTTTATAATTAACAAGGGACCGATAATCATGGTCTTCTGTGTCTCACAGACACCAAGTTATCTACAATGTAAATTAAGAGAACTTTATTGCAAAATACACTATTGCAATCATTTGACCAAAACATGATACTTTATTTCATAAATGTTTATATACAAAAGAGCTAGTCTTTTTAGTATACTTCCTAACATAAATGACCCGCCGGATCTTCAAGTGGGTTTCAGCGGAAGGAGATTATGGAGAAGAAGTGTTATCGTTTTGGATCTGGTAGTCACCAGGTTGTAGATTGTCCATCTGATCAGGTTGTTTGCTATTATTGTAAACAACTTGGTCATATGATCGGTGATTGCACTCGGAGAGCTCAGCTGGAGCTCACGGATACTTCCACTTCTAGAGGACGATCCACACAACCGTGACAACCAAGGGTACCAGTGAGATATAGAGCACCTCAGCAGCAGTGATCTCTATCATCTTCAGGACAGATGTATCAGATACAGGGGAAAGAGTATATAGTATTACTAGTAGCTCCTCAGCTAGAGATCTGTTATGTGGCGATTTCGATGCAGCAACAGCCACTCGCAGCACCGACTTCATATAGCATGCCTTCTCACTATATCAGACAATATCTGTACCTTAGAGACAGTACCCTAATAGGGGTACTCGGTGACAGAGGGTATGACGTTTGGATCATATGACTGGGGTGCCCTGTGACAGAGGATGAACCTTTAACCAGACTTTCTGCCGTCACCTTTACTGGAGGACCACCACATAGGACTTCAAGGGCAAATGCCAACGTAGCCTGATGAGGTCAAGTTGGTATCTTAGTTAGCATCCCTACAAAGTGGTAAACATGGAGAGTGAGGGAGTAAACATGGATTAGGAACATTACCTAGCATTGATATGAATCTAAAATCCTAGACTTATCCATCTCATCCCATAAATTCCCAAGCTAATCAATCTCTCCCTACCATACCCACAATCCTCAACCTTTTCGCTTCCTTTAGAGTCTAGACAACTAGCCTTGTGACATCACTATAGCTATTAACAGTCCCTGTGGATTCGATCTTTTTATTACTTGACAACCGCCGTATAATTGCGGTTGCTATCATGAAGTCAGTTTATACGATTATCCACATGTCCATTGAGTCTTCAAGTGGTATTCCATTTTACCCTTCTAGTAAATGAAGTCCTCTCCAGAGAATAGGGGAGGTCTAAAGGTGTTGTATCCTTCCTGATGGGCCATCTCAAAAATCTTGCACAAAAATAAATAAAATAATTATTCCAAGACTTGATCTTGGATTAGTAGTGTGGGAACAATCTAAAATTTGAAAAAAAATTAAAGCGATAAAAAAATTAGCTCGATTAGTGGTTGCACTAATTTCGAGCCTCCCTTGCTCTCATACCGATTGTAGGATCGAAGTGGACGCTAGAGGGGGTGAATAGCCCTTGTCTCTTTTTCAAATATTTAAAAAATTCATAATTCAAATATCAAAGTATAGCGGAAGATTTTGTCAAACACAAGTAAATACACATTTGTTTTTACTTGGTTTATAATCACTGACTGCTACTCTAAGGCCCACAATTCTTGATCGCTTATATTGAGCAATTCACTATTAAACTCTTTCTTATGAGAAAGAGTCTCACCTTTACAAAGGATGTAGGATCAGTAACACTTTACTGTCCTAGTAATTTCAGTACAGAATAGACGAAAACAAAAATCAAAGTTACCGACAAGAAGAGTTAGCAAGGCCGTACAATTGTCAATGTAGCGTTCCAGCGTCACAACAACGTCTCGGGAGCGTAATTCGTGTGTAGATTGTCGTGGACTGAGTATGAATGGATGCTCTAGGGTTTCCCCTCATAACTTCTTTTATTGACTAATCTAGGGACCAGGAACTCCTTTTAAGTGCGTCCATGTTAGCTCATCGATTCACTCTCAATGCTGACTTAACTTCTCCAAGTGCCTGAAATGCTGACGTGGAGGTTGCCATATCAGCTTTGATTCCGTCATGCCTTATCCTTCTCTGAATGCTTGGAAGTTGAGGTGTCTCCAGCCACTCTTAACTTGCCACCTCATCTGCCTCACTAGTTTGAAAAGATCTCTTTTGGGCACTTAGACCGTCTGATCGCTCAGATCCATAAGGGCGCTCAGAATCCAAAGTTCCGGCCCCTTAATTTCCTATATCACAGAGTTAGCATAATACATATTACAAGAAATTAAACAGTTTTACAACTATCTGGTCTTGACTTTTAGATTTCTAGTAAAATCATAGGTCAGACCAACACCTACAATTCTAAGGGAATGCGTCCTCACCTACTCTTCTCATGAGAGTTTACCTTTTGCCAACCATCTGGTTCTCTAGACCTAGTTGGACTTTTGCTCAACATCCAATCCTCCACCCCTAGGACTTCCCTCCGATGTTCGGTCCTCGTTGACCCATCAGTTCGCTAGACGTTCAGTCCATTGACCCGCCTAGACTTCCTGCCTGATACTCTGATCTGTCAAATTTTCCTACCCAGTCCACCTGACTAGGACTTCCTTGTCCGATCCTACAGACTAGGACTTCCTTTCTCAGCCTCAACTAGACTTTCCTTATGCTACCTACACACTCAACTCATCTTGTTAGTTTACCATATAACATTAACTTGAACCCTTGTCATGATTAAAATATTAGTTCGATTATCTAGTACTCCCTACACCAATAATAAGACCCATAAGAGATTGTAGAGAATATTATATTTTGGTTTTTGTTTTTATGCATGTAACATCTTGTATGATGTTGTGTCTACCTTGCTAGTGGGTGAGTGCTTGAAAAATATGAATGAAAAAAGTGGTGGATGGAAGAAACTTATTGTGAATGGGATATTAGTTCCATATTAAGAGTTGAGTGGCTTAAAAGTTGGTTTATAATGAATCACAACACTTGAAATTGTGAACATATATGAGAAGAGACTCTCTCTCACGCATGTGTCTACATGGGGGTGCAAATCTAGGACCCAAATTACCTAAATCCAAGTTACTCGTGTGTGAGCACGACCTACGCATATGTTCCCTTCTGATCGTTGGCGAGGAGATGTCCATAGCCCACCACGGTTAGGTTATGGTGGCCACCACTACCGTGGTGGGCTAGGGTTTGATGATGAGGCCCCCACTGGAAAAAAAGAAATTTTGTTATGTTTTGGTAACTTTTAGAATCTATAAAAGGAACCAAAGGGTGTCATCTCAAGGATCGAGGGGTTCTCGGAAGAAAAGCCCCATCGTGGGGTTCTCATGATAGGAGATCCCAAAAGAAAGCCATCTTCTAAGAGATCCAAGGAGTGAGAGATTTCGATCGTCAAGGAGCACGTGGAGATCATCCTAAAGTGTCATCAACATCTACAAACTAAGTTTTTTTGCACTTCTCTTTGTTTTAAGTTGTAGTCAGCTTTTGATCATGTCTTTGGCTTGTTTCTTCATCGTGATAAAGTAGTCTCCTAAATTCTAGGATTAGGAAGTAACCAAACATTGATTTGATAATTGTATGTTGCTATTCAACTCTTTTATCATATGATGTGTTCATCCTTGATTTAGTTGTTAGTATGCATAATGTGTTAATATGATCTAATAGACATTAGCATAGATCTTAGGGTGGGAGGAAGAATCAAAAGGTGAACTTCAATCATGGACCTATAATAACTAGACTTGAAGGATTGTTAATGAAAGTAATTCAAACTCTCTCGAGAATACCATTGACTATCACAGAGTGTAAAGGGTTTATACTAGTTTGGCTACCACAGAAGTAGGGGTCGTGTTAGGGTAAATACATTGATGTATTCTTGAAAGAGAGCATCAGATACCTTAGGATAGACCACCTTCAAACTTGATTGACATTGAGGGATATTACCAACTACGTTATCAATAATCATCGTGGTGAAACCAAAGTCCTCGAATTACCACAATGAACTAGTTTTCTCCCTGTCTTTTAATTCTGTTTTCTTAGTACAATTGTTTTCACAATAATTCTTCCAATTTTGATTCGTCTAGATAGCCTCTTACTTCTCATAAACTAGTACTCAACTTCACAATCCCTGAGAATGATAATTTTACTATTAGATGACGATCGTTCACTTGCGATTACCACACGTTAGATGCTCAACATGTGATGCCCCCCTTCGTAGTGATTAAAAAGATTCCAATCAATCATGGGAAGAAGCTAGAAAAGTTCATTGGGTTGAGCTTCAAGTGGTGGTAGTAGAAGACACTTTTTTACCTAACCATGTTAATTCTAGCCCGATTCTTGACGAAGGAACCTCCCAAGTCAGCTAAAGATGCTATTGATGTCCAGACCATCAACATAGTAGAAGAATGAAACCATTTAGAGTTCCTTTGTTGAAACCACATTCTTAACTACTTTGTTGACTCGTTGTATATTGTGTACAACATGAAGAGAACGACTAAGGAACTGTGAAAGTTCCTAAATAAAAAATATAAGAGAGAGGATGAGGGGACCAAAAATTTTATTATGGGTCAATTCCATGAACTTCAAGTGAATCTACACAAGATTCACTCAGAATACATGGTGTTGAATGAAACCATCAAAGTACCCACTATCATTAAGAAGCTGTCACTTGAATGGAAGGATTTCAAGAACTACTTGAAGCACAAGTGGAAGGATATGAATATCGAGGAACTTATTGTTAGACTCCAAATCGAGGAAGACAACTGGAGCTCCAATAGAAAGATGTTCACTTTAGCAACTATTAAAGCCAATGTGATCGAGCACGGTTAAAACACAAAATGGAAGAATCCAAAATGTTCCAAAGTGGGAGCCAGAGTAGGTGTAAGCAAGAAAAAATTATCTAGGAAGTGCTTCAACTATGACCCAGTTGGTCACAAATCATTGAAATGCAAAAAGCCAAAGAAGAAGCAAGAGGCCAACCTGAACGAGAGACTAGACATGGATCTCCATGTCATGGTCTTCGAAGTGAACTTGATAGGCTCAAACCCACAACAACGGTGAATCGATGTCGATGCCACCAAACATGTGTGATACCACAAGGAGCTTCTCCATAACTTTGAAGAAGTCAAAGATGAGAAAAAGCTATTCATGGGGAACTCAACAACCTTAGACATCAATGGCTGAGGCAAAAGTGGTGGACAAGGAGCTAACTTTGAAAAATGTGTTGTATGTTTTCGAAAATTCTAAAGTCACGTTGCAAGAGATGGCTGTCTGAAAATTTTTGTCAGCTCTCCCCTGTAACAATTCAACATTTCCTGAATACATATTAACATACAGGACCACACGGCCGCTCTACAATACAATATATGTATCCAACAAGGCTACACTACATACATAAGGGCCCACATGGCCACAACCACATATACAACACATGCATCAACTATGTAACAACGAAAATCTCAAAGCACATCGATAGTGCTCACAACAACATCAAACAACAACTCCACCACAAAGCCAAAACATAACATCACAAGACTAAAATCACAAAACTGTGCAAATATGCACAAAACTCCACAAACCACACATCGAAAATACAAACCGAAAACCACACAAAGAAACCAACAACTCCTCTTGCTGTGAGATGGGGCAATCCGGCAGAACTCTAAGCTTCAATATAATATCCTTATCTGCTACCTGAGGAGAAAGAAAAACCCCAGAGTCTGGGTGGTGAGTATAAAATACTCAGTGGGTACTAGAATAAAAGTGCACAACATACATATATACATATAGGGAATCAACAGGATATACAATCTCCATATGATACATAATGAACAAGGTTAATATACTACATACAAATAACAAACATCATGCAATACGAGAATAATGCATGTCATGTCACACAAATGCAACAATCATATAACAAACAAGTGCAACAACCATAAATGCAGTAAATAACTACCAACAAATACATGCACATATGCAACACACATCAATGACAATATGCATGGTCACTGTCGACTCACCACCCCCAGACACCCACCCAGGCAGTGAACTGGGGCCAAATAGGAAAACTGCACACACTCCATAACAGACCACTACACGTGAGTGGGGAGTGGAGAAAATATCACTGTCTACACTCAACATCCCCAGACACCCACACTGTGCAGTGAACTGGGGTACACGACAGGAATCACCCACTCCAACAACAGACCAGCTACACGCGAGGGGGAGGGGCAGTATTCCAGGAGAGCTATCTAGCTAGTCCTGGCACCCACACAGGCAGTGTGTCACACCCACACAGGCAGTGCGATAATGCTCTCACCCACACAGGCAGTGAGAGTCAACAACAACAACATGTTATGATGTTATGATGCACAGTTCAACAAATAACTACTACATCTACCAAGATATGCTCAACATCAATCAAATAAGTCATCACAGATGAACAATAAATAAGGAGACTGTATTGATAGCAACAAGATCATATTAAGGTCAACAGTAAGTATCAAGTAACGAATAATGCAATAAATGCAATAAGATAATAGCAACAGGATAATTATGCACTACAAAAAGACCTATATTGACCAAGTACAGGATACCCACCTGATATGACACATATCAAAATATGAAGAACTCCCAATAAAATTCTTCGTATATATATATACAGGGTCAATGTCCTGTAATTTATAATACACAACACCCACTAAGTACAGTAATATATTAAATTTTATAACAACATAAACCTCCTACACAATTTCACACCTAGCCTCAACTAGATTTAACCTAAACCCATAAAATCCCCCTCAACCGAAATAAACCCTAATCAACCGATAATCCAATTTGACCGATTCAACATACAAGATAGATTGGAACCGATCATCCCAATTCCAGCAAAACTCAATAGCCACCAAATTAACCAAATCAAATCCACTTGACATAACTCGGCCGGATTAACCCAACCAAGTCCAATTAAATCCATAATCCAATTAAACTCATGCTAAGGATCAATTAGAATTCCACAGATCCAACCCAACCTAACCTATAAAATACATTAACCACTTGTTCCATCAATTTCCAAACAGACAACACCATCCTAACCAAGCCATAACACAGATCAACCACATGGAAACCCAATTGAACAGAAATCTAGAATTCTGATTAAACAAGATCCATCTCAATCGAAATCACTCAAAACTCCCAAAACAACCTATCAAATTTGTTATTGAACAAGAACTAATCGAATCAAGAACCCTTACCTCTGATTCTTTCCTCTCTGTTTGGGAGAAATCAGATCTCTATGCTTTAGGATCACTGATCTTCTTCTATGTAGTTGGCGAAGCAGAGGCAGGTAATCGAACGAAGGCGGGAGAAGAGGAGAAGGTCGTCGTAGAGGTACTGGCCGTACTGGCTAAGCGCGAGCGAGGGGTGATTGGTGAGTGATGAGCGTAGGTTATATATGATTTTTAACCTTGTTTAACGCTCATCTAATTGTAATTCATTGCATATGATCTACTTTATCACACCTTATTCCTTTAT
>NC_133878.1:70339-98371 GCF_044706935.1 Curcuma longa | reverse complement strand
GCCAAGCTGGGATATTTCAAGCAGGTGGACCATAATACCTGCTATTTTCATGCACTCGTAAAGAGGAATAATAGGTGTAATGAAATCACAGTCGTGGAGAAGAATGATGGCAGTCTTACAGAATCTTTTGAGGAGGGTGGTATAAGCCTTAGCGACCGTTTCAGAGATGACTAGCACGTGAGTGGACTGGTCAGCTTTCCCCTACTCTTGTTTGCAATTTGAGCCACACATCAGGACTGAGCAGCATGATCAGCTTGTCCGCCTCCCTACATCGGATGAAATCAAGTCGACGTTGCTTGATATAGGAGATCACCGGGTGCCTCATTCAAATGGCTATCGGTCGATTCTCCAAACAAGCTCAGGAACACGATGGAGGGGATTTTACTGCAGCTATCTTGGAATTTTTCATCAGTGGTAACCTGCTCCAAAGATGGAATCACACTTTGATATCTCTTGTCCCAAAGTCAGCCCATGCGAGCACAGTAACATATTACAAACCAATCTCCTATTGTATAGTGTTTTACAAGATTCTCTCTAAGCTTTTGACAAGTAGACTTCTAGCCACATTGGACCATATTTACATCAATCACAGGAAACATTTGTTCAGGGCCATCTCATCACAAATAATATCCACCTGGCCAAGGAGCTTTTTCAAAAATATAACAGGAAACACATCTCACCCAGGAGCACTATCAAGATTGACCTTCAAAAGGCTTTTGACTCTATACATTAGGGTTTCTTGCATGAGGCACTTATTAGGTTGAACTACTCAGAATAGTTTGTCACATGGATTATGGAGTGTGACTACCACCTCATTTTCATTAGCCATTAATGGAGGGTCTTTTGTACTTTTCAAAGGAGCTAGAGGCCTTAAACAAGGTGCCCCATTCTACTATTTATTTCCTTGGCATTTGTATAGAGATTTTTGGGAGGCAGATATAGTAGCACATAGTAGGATTGGGCTTCCAGTTCCACCCTAAGTGTGCTTATCTCAGACTGGCTCATCTAGCATGCGCAGATGATCTACTTACTATTTAGCAGAGGTGATGAACCTTCAGTTCCCGCATTGACTACTTACTTACAAGAGTTTGGAGAGATAGTAAGGCTTCATGTTAATAGACTGAAGTCATGTATTGCCCTAGCAGGAGTTGACGACACGACTCGCAGGCGGCTTGCTTTCCATCATGGGCTTTTCAGGGGGTATTTGTCATGCCCTTCAAATATCTTGGGATTCCACTAGCTATAGAGCATCTTTCGGATTTCAATTACAACCCACTACTAGATTCTTTAGTCTGATGGATAAATGCTTGGCCGAAGAAGACGCTATCCTTTGCGGTAAGGTGCAACTTATTACTTTCGTCCTGCAGGGAGTGGAGTGCTTCTGGCTACCTATCCTACCACTACCACTAGGTATCATTAATCGTATTTACAACATCTATAGATCCTTCATGTGGACATTGAAACACCCACTAATGTTATGAGCAGAGATATGTGTAGACCCAAAGATGAAGGCGGTTTGGGATTTTATGATTTGCAAGCTTGAAACTAGCCCTTTGACAAAAGTACTTTGGCGGATACAAACTGAGAAGGATGCACTTTGGATAAAGTGGGTGCATCACACTTACCTAAGGCATGTAGATATATGGACATGGGAGGCAGCCCACTCGAATTTCTCTATTATCAAGCGCCTATTACATATACCTTATATTATTGGTTGTTGGCTCCCCCAGAGGTTGTTGAACAAAGACTAGCAAATTGGTTTGCGCAAGATGGCGGGTGGCTCCGGGCATATAATTTTTTTCAGACATCTTAGTCCTATGAAGACATGGACCCAAAGGACCTACTTACAGCCGAGTCATACAGTTACACTCTGGATGTTAGCATAGAGGCATCTTCCCACCAGAGAAAGACAGATAAATTTACATGGAAGGATCGAAAGTGCATTTTTTGTGGATAGGTACTGGATCCTTCCCAGGATCACATATTCTTTCGGTGTCCCCCTATTACCGAGTTATGGAGAAGGATCCGGGATTGGCTACACATGTGGCAGGAAACATCTACCTACCGAAAGACATTGAGTTTTCGGGAGATACTATCATAGGAGTCGAATGTTGACAAAGGCCCAGCATCTTGCCTTATCCTCTTTGGTTTACTATGTGTGGAGAGCAAGAAATAGTAGTTTCTTTGATGAGAGACAGTTAGACTATGAGAAGATTTTCAGGAGTGTGCAAATTCATGTATTCCAGCCTTAAGAGTGTACTCTGATCTGATACTTTATCAATCATGAGCTGCTACTAAAGTTTGTTTATTGTACGCTTTATCAGTGCTATATATAAAATTTTACTTATTCAAAAAAAATACTAGGCAACAGAAAACTTAACGGATCTAGAGTACTAAACACCAAGTAGGAAGTCTAGATGGTTCAGCGAGACTGGATATCTAGTAGGAAGGACTCGATGGGTAGAGGATCTGGCATCAAGTCAAAAGGAACCCCTGGTTAGAGGACCGAACATCGAGTTAAAGGAACCCCTGATGGGTCGAGTGATCAAACGCTAAACAGAAGAAGCCCAAACAGATCAGATAGACAAGATATTTGGCAAAGGGTAAATGAAAGTAAATTCCTGGAGTGTAGAGGTCCTTCTGAAAAGGATGGTAAGGATGTGTTCAGGGGACGAACTTAGGTATTGATCCGACTAAGTATCCTACTAAGATTACAAATCGAGATCGGACATTTGTTGACTTATAAATTAGAAATTGCTAAATAATTCGATTCTATGCTAACTATATTTTGCAGGTTTAAGCAACCAAAAGGTAAGTCTGGTCGACTGAACTGTCCAGGCTACAGCATAGTGAGATTCAGTCGAGCAGAAACTGAGGTGGAATAGGCGAGTGACATGAGTAGCCGAAGTATTCGTCTTTCTCGAAATGGAATAAAGTCGATCATCCAAGAGAGTAGAGATGTTATATCTTTAACTTGAAGGGCCTAGATAGTAGAGGCGAAGGGGCATTGACTCTCGGACATTCTTCACATCAAGAAGAAGGGGGAGTTCTATCGCCCAATCAAATGAAGGGAAGAGATATTTTTAGCCGGATGAAGTTTTTCCAGCCCTTATGGGAGGAATTGGCAATTAGGACGAGCCATGAAATAAAAAAAAACCTGGTTCTGCCATTTTTAATTGGTAGAGACAGTGAAAGAGAATGGGCGATGATAGGACGTCAAGGTGTTTGAAAACAATAATAGTCCCGACCAAGATTCGAAAGAAGTTGGGGGCAAGTTGGTTAAAAGGAATTTCGAAGAAGGAAATAATATGGATATAGATAGAAGGGATAGGAAGACAAATCCCTCTTTCAAACTGACCAACGAAGAAAGTATAATAGGGGGTTGGTGGGGGTGATCAGAGGATTTATGAAGCATCAGTTTGGTTCCTTCAGTGATGTACTCATCCCTATAAACAACAAAGGAATGAGTTAGGTTTAGTCTGGTTTTAATGGTTTCAAACCAGGGAGAAATGACAGAGGGGTTTTTATTTTCGAGCGAGAAGAGACCATAGGAACAAGAGGAGAAAACTTGGAGAATGAAAAGAGTGTGCTTATTAAGGTGAGGAGAAGAGCGACTGTTAGAGAGGAATAAGAGAATGGAAGTTCAATGAAGAAAAGTGAAAGGGAAAAGTTAGGGTTCGGATATTTGAAAAGAAGACAAGTGCGTGGAGAAGTACAAATGGTGTGTGTGGATCTCAAGCTCTGAAAGGCAGAGATTTATAATAAAGGAAGCACAAATAATATCAACTCCGCTAAACATGCAACCGTCTAGATTTTAATCGAATTTGAGTCTCTAATGCGGAGTATGACTCAGTTTGCAACGTACCATCTGACTCGTGCGCGGCGCGGGGGGGGGGGGGGGGGGGGGGGGGGGGGGGGGGGGGGGGGGGGGGGGGGGTGACTACTCACGTCATAATCTTTGATTATGGAAGATGGGTCGGCTGGTTTAAGCTCATACTGAAGGAGATTGGGCTCGATATTTGGGTCTTGTAAGTTAGATCTCGGGAATCGAAGTTGGCAAGAGAGCCCTTGAAAATCGAGTTCGGAGTCATGTAGTGCTCAAGAACCGGATGCGGAGTCATGCAGTGCTCAAGAACTAGATGCGGAGTCATACAATCTCGAGAACAAAGTGTGGAGTCATGCAGTGCGCAGGAAGTGGGTTCAGAGTTATAAGGTTCTTAGGAATTGCGTTCGGGGCCAAATAGCACTCGATTTCAGAGACTAGCGCTCAGGAAATAACCCAAGGTCAACCCACTCGCAGTGTCAGATGTATGAATTTAGGAAGGAGCATGCTTTGAAAGGAGGCCAAATACAATAACAGTAGTTAATAATGGCCAACATTAATAATCATTAACAATAGGGCGTTATAAGAGAGGAGATCGCGGGGTCATTAAATAGAAAGGTGATTATTCAAAGGAGATCACGGGTTCTCAACATCTCACTTAAGTATCGAAGGGGCAAGACCAACACCCTTTGACTACACGTTGACCTTGGCCAGAAAATCCTTCTACCTGATATGAAGAACACAAATAGTCTAGTCGTAGTACTTATCAAGCAATACTCGACGGACGGGCATCCGAATTCTATCATATCAGAGGGTATAGATATACTACCACAAATCCGCAGTTAACAATTGGACCATTAAAAGATGTCTTCATGAAAAAAACAAGGCATTACAAATGGTCATAAATGTGCCAACTCGTGCGATAGACTTGTGATCTAGTTTGAGTTAAAGGTAATGTGAGTGGTTTATGTTATATTTATAAATAAAAATAAAAATTATTTAAAAAGGATGTAGTTGTAATTTGTTTAAAAAATTTGGACGTTTTTGCAAAAATGCAATTAAAAAGCAACCAGTCAACTTTTTTCTCCTTCCCGTGACTTCTTCCCCATGAACCCTGTCTCTTTTTATTCTCTCTAACCTTAACTCTCTTCATCATTCAAAAAAAACTAAAGTTTCCCTTTTGTCGTCGTCCCTCCTCTCACCGTTGTCCCTCACGCCGCCAACATCGTTGGCAACTGCCATCATTGTCATTGATGTTGTAGAGCAACAAGCAAGATTAGACCATTTGATTTAGGTGGAGGTTTTTCTTGCATGTTCCTTTCTAACTACCTTGTGCATTATTAAACATACACCATAAATAATATTGGGGGGAAAATGATTTATGATTATTTAATTATGAAATATGAAGTAAATTAAAGTTATACTTTATGTGCTTGATTGTTGCTATAAATTATTTAGTGCTTGAGAATTAACATAGGTCTTTATTAAAGGAATATTAGAGATAAATTCTTTAAGATTTATATTATGTCTCGTTAGAAAAAAAATTAATTGCATACTCATGTTTACCTATATTTGCTTGATCATGTTGTTTATATTTACTTGTCCTTTTTACATTCTAATTGTTGTTGCTCTATTAAAATTTATTAATGAAACTTACAATAGATAACTTGAAATCTAGAAATAACATAGGAAAGCTTAGGAGAATCCCTTTAAGAAAATTTGAATCATCATGAGAAATAAAAAGTTGACCAATAACATAAATAATTATGTCGAATAGTCCTCTACAATTGAGTAATATTAAAGAAACCTTCAGCTCATCACTCGTAAGAAAGTATGTAACTTCTCAACTAAATTAACAAGGAATGGGTGTAAACCTTGTGTCGTGGAACTTCGGTTCTACAATTTATAAAAGACGTGAGATTATTTACGTCAAATTAGTAATAAAATAATTCTCTATAAATATAGAGCATTTAATCCATACTTTAAAAAGGATTTTTAATTTTTTCCGGACATTCATAGGCTTCGAACAAATTGAGATAATTTTTCCTCATTGGGTAGATTGTAGGTTATTCACCCTATTCTTATGTGAGACTCATTTCGGGTGGATTGTGGGTCATTCATCTTGTATATGTATGTATATGTGCATACATATAATATATTTCGTATTGGGTAGATTGTGAGTTATTCACCTCATGTATATACGATACATCTTTATTGAATGAGTTATGTGTCACTTACTCTTATCTTATAATTTTATATGATGTATTTTGTATCAATGGATTGTGGGTCGTTCACCTTTTTGTATAAGATACATCTTTGATAGGTGGATTGCAAGTTGTTCATCTACTTAATAAATTATGTTAAGTTTTCGGATAAAGTAAGACCATAATGTATGTAATATTGAAATGAGAAATTTAAAGATGAACAATGAGAAAGGAGGAATCAAATGGTGTTTAAGAACATGAAAATATAAATTATTAACTATATTGTTTCCCTCTTTGATTATATTTTCATGCACATCTCTCCATTCTCCACTTTGCACTATATGATCATTCTTCTTTTCCTTTGACCTCCAACTTTGTAGACTTGAGGCGATCTGTGAAATTTGGTCAATATTACGAAAGGTTGCTCAAAAATGCTCAGTGATAGTTTTGAAGACAATTTTGTAGAGTCCATTTTAGTTTATTTTTCTTTATTACGTAGATTGTTATTTTATGTATTGGTACTTTGGTGTTTATTTCATTATCGGCATGAGGCTAGTTTGTTAGTCATGTTATGGGTATAGCAGTCATTGTTTTAGAATAACCATCTTGTTAACATTTTCTACATTATTTAATAAATTGTTGGATATTCACTTTGGTACACCCTAGTGTACCCTTCGGGGTTATTTATGATTTTCAATGCAGTGATGAATATTGTCCGTACCCTAGTGTACCCTTCGGAAGGCTGATCCCTTATATAGTTGGATTGGTACACCCTAGTCCCTTCGGGATTGAAGTCAGGTAGTGATAGTTTAAGAGTCGATTTCACCATGTTGCTTGTAGACATTTTAGTATAAAGTGAAGGTTCAAGCTTTTAAAATCACCTTAATAGTTGCGGTAAGCAACACTTTATAAACTATATTAATTAATTTTTAATTTCGTAGGAAACTATTTGATTTAGAAAATTAAAAAAACTTTAATTTAATTTTAATTTTGCAATTTTTTTTCATTAGAAGGTCACAACTCTTGATATAAACACATATCTAATTCAATTGGTGGTCTTAAGGGGCTACTTTCTCTCTACAAAAGAAGAGTCATTTTATGGAATTTTTTCATCCAAAAATTAATTATCCAAATTAAGAGTTAACTTCTCTAGTGCTCTACATCCCCTATCCTTTTTCTTATTTGATATTTTAAGTCAAAACATTCTTATTGTGATCCACAATAAAGAGACCTAGGTCAAACTCTCAATGTACTTGCATTAGAATCAATACTAGTTAGAAAGTTAAAATCAACCCCATATGAAAGGGATGCATCTTTATATTAGAATAGCGAGTCTCGCTTGCCTCCGAATTCTATTTCTTTAAACTCTTTATTATTATGTTTTTATTATTATTGTTGATTAGGTTTATTATTTGATATCTTTTATCAAAATAGATATAATTTTTTTCTTTGATTTTTGTGATGAAATTGATATTTATATATGGTTCCAAGATTAAAAAAAATGCCATAGAAAAAAATTGTATGGGTTAATAGAAAAGAAATTCATAAGCTAGTTACCCATGGATTATTCATTTTGAAACCATTCTTCTCTCCTTAAAGTATTTCTCCAAGAGTTCAACTCTCTACAATTTATACCTTTAACATATTAATTTATTGTGAATCTAGTTTGCAGCTAGAATATTTCCATACTAAAATGAAAAATAATAATTGCAAAAAGTAATTTTCCTAGCAAAATATAACAAAAGAATTATATATTAACTAGAAAAAAGGAAAATTCATTGGTTGAATTGTTATTCTTACAAAACAATTGAAATATATTAAAGATGCCTTAGTTTAACTTGTTCTTAGAAAAAGCCCAAGGAATTTGTTTTACATAGCTGCATAATATTAAGTAGCATAGAAATACTAATCACAGGTAAGAAACTCGTGTACGTTAACACTGAAGGAACAGATTATAGAAATGAATTTCTAACTAAGGCCGAAGACAGAAGTTCAAACTTCCAAGCATTAGTTAACTGTTTGGAAAATTGCTGAATAGGGAATAAAATTCATTTTCCAGTAAAAAGAAAACAACGTTGACTAGGAGGGAATCCTTCCAAAAGAGACCGCTAATTATATTTAATAAGTATGCATGATTACCTCCAATGAGAAGGCTCATAAGTTCTGAAAAAGACATTAGTTCTGTTTGTGTTGACCTTCGTCTTAACCCAAAAAGCCCAAGTGTTTAAAGCAATTCTAAATGCAGAATTGATAGACATTCCAAGCTTCACTGCTCCTTCAGCCTGGAAATAGCAACCACTGCAAAAGGAAATAATATCTCAAATCCATCACCCATTGCTAAAAAACTTACCAAATTACTTTATTGAGCCATGCACTAGGCGGTTTGATGAGTAATATGCCCCTACACATCTTCAATTACAGACCAGTCTCATTTTTCTTATATGCACTATACTCCTTAAATAATAAAAGTGGGGCAAACCATCTCATGTATTTTGATGTTTAGATAGACCACCTTATAAGAATTTTAGAGCGGTCATGGTCGCCCCTAAAGCATAGTTGAGTTGGTTACGACGAAACAGAATTGTTTGTTGGTGCAGGAAGCACCAGATGATCTAACCTTAGTTTTGATAATGACAATAGGTTCAAGTTAAGTGTGTTATTGAACTAATATTGTTGATCTAGTGTGCAGGGAGCACAGGTAAAGTCCTAGTTGAGGCTAGGCAAATGACAAAGTCCTAGTCGTAGGCTAGGCAAGGAGAAAACCTTGATCTGGAGGATCAGGCGGAAGACTTGGCAGGTCAAGTGCACCAGGTGCAAGCCCATGCAGTGTGCAAGCCCATGCAATGTCGGAGGACCGAAAAGCATGGCTAAAGTCCAATCGGGTACGGTCAGGAGGACCAGAAGATTGGTGAAGACTGAGCGGTCTGGAGGACTGAGTCGCAGCAGCAAACCCTGGGGGCCAAGGACAAAGCCGAGCAGGAAAAGTCCAACAAGTCTGAATGACTTGGTTGGCAGTCAGGTAAACTCTCCTGAGAAGAGTGGGTTAGGACGCGTTCCCGAAGAGGAATATTAGGCGTCGGTCTAACCCAAAGTTTCACCGGAAACCTAAAGTTAAGACCAAGAAACAGTTCTGAAAACTGATTCTCCACCTGTGTTTTATATGTTTTTTGGAGCTAACTTGTAATGCAGGTTAGAGAGGTGAAGTACTTGACTCCGGACAAAGTTATTCAAAGTTCGGATGTTCGAGTCGACCGGAATGGACATTCAAGTCGACCAGAACCTGAATAAAATGCAGCGGAAGTCGAAGTATATCAAAACTCTCTACAGCAGATTGGAGTCGACCGAAGTGATGATTCCAATCGACCTAAGCTTGGATAGGCTTAGCCGAGGTCGAAGGTTATCGACATCCTCCATGTCAGCTTCGAGTCGACCTGAGTAGGGACTCCAGTCGATCGGAAGATGAAATCAGTCGCGGAGGAAGAGGATCGCTGTCTAGGTGGGATCGACCTGAGATGGATTCCAGTCGACCGGAAGGTCCTATAAAAGAAACATCGGCCAGAGGCTCGGAACAATAATTTCTTACACTTCCACAAGCAAACCCTGTCGAGCCGATGGCGTCTTGAGCAAGCAGAAACAACTAACCAAGCCTTCGTAACGCCAGAATCACACGAGATTGAAGATCTACAAAGCATCGGCGAATTGGGTAACGAATTTGTTCTTGCATTTATAAATCCGATAAAGAATTTGTTTTGTCGTGATATATTTGTAATTCGTTACAACTTGTTTCCGTAAGGAAATAAGTTAATTAGTGGATTGCCCTTCGGAAACGATCACAGATCGTGGACCTTGGAGTAGTAGTTTTCGACTGTGAACCAAGTAAAAAAATTATCTCTTTTCTCTTGTTTACTTTACTTAAGTCTTCCGCTATCACAATACTTTGTTTTACACAATCGAACGTACGAAATTTCGAAAACCGAGAAAAACACTTAAGCGCTATTTACCCCCCCTCTAACGTTTAACTCGATCCTACGTTGCTAAAGTGGGCAAGAGTCGAATTTCGACGAAGCCGAAGCAATGCCCTCCTCCGTCGTGGCCAACTGCAGCTTCTCAATTTACCTCCTCACAGAAGGTCATGGGGTCGCTCGTATGGGGCCGCTAGGGTGGCGGATTCCACCTTTTATTGAAAAAGAAGAGAGAGGTCATGGTCATTAGCATGTTTAATCCATCCTTTCCGCGTTTAATCTTTTTGATAGAGTTAAAGATGGAGATCAAGTTGTGGTTCAAACGGGGATCAAGCTAAGGTCGTGGAAGAAAAAGAGCATCCCACTCTAGATGTTGTTGATGATCTATATGCATTAATAGAAGCTCAATTACAAGGCAAAAAAGATGAAGAAAGCACTTAATATATTAATTGAAGATGTTAAGATCAAAACTACAATCGAAGCAGATTTGACCAAGAGCAAGTAATGCGGCTTAGTCAACTTAATTCAAGTCTTAGATGAACAATTAGTCTCTTAAGTTCCATTTCTATGTATTAGAAATAATTTTGATTTGTAGGCTCAATTTCTGCTTTTATTTGGGTGATAATGGGTGCTTAAACTCAAACTAGCTATGTAGTCTACATAAACCTCTTTTAAATGGGCTTCCTTTTAACTTTTTAGAATTTTTAGGTCACTCTATAACTATAAATAAAGGGGTGGCACCCACACATATAACTTTTGACTTATTTCAATCTAAAGCATGGAAAGACTCTCATTTATTGGTTCTTCATGGAACTAGAACTATCTAGGCATCCCCTTAGTGGCGTTCAAGGACTTATTCAACCTCAATCCTAAGGTTGTGACGCATTCTATCTTCTATATCAAGATTCGTGCTTTCTTAAGCATTGAGTCGAAGTTCTTTTCATTCATCTTATTGATTTAAACTTTCTTTCTTTCTTTAACTTGTTGAAAGTTTACGAGACATCCTTCTCCTTAGGTTCACATCAATTGGTATCAAAACCTAACTTATTTCTAAATCGATTTGGTTATCCTTTTTCATTTTGTGTTTGAATCTTTACAACAATTTATATCTATTTTGTTCATATTTTAATATTTATTGCTATCATTCCTATCTTAGATAGTGGTATTTGCCTTTTTGCTATAAAAGAAAAAGAAGAGAAAAAAATTATGGTTTTCAACAAAAAAAAAAAAGACAAGAAAAAAAAGGGGAGGCTAAAATTTAGAAAAAAATACAAAAAATGAGAAAAAAGAAAAATAAAACCAACAAAAAAGGAAGTAGAAATTGTTGGTGCAATCTTGCCCCAAGTGAATTGGATTTTAATGTTTGGCTAAAATGAGTTTAAGTTAGGCAATGTTGGTGATCTAACATGTGTGATTTGAGTATACAGGAAAGTCCAGGTTTGAAGACTTGACAAATAGTGAAGTCCCGGAGGCGCGGCCTCTTTGCAAATGGTGAAGTCCCGGAGGCGCGGCCTCTTGACAAATGGTGAAGTCCCGGAAGCGCGGCATCTTGACAAAGGGAGACTTAGCACGACGAAGCTGAGGGAAACATCTCAAGCGAGTGCAAGGATGGGCACGAGGCTTGTGGAAGATGTTTGAAGGCTTGCATCAAGGCTAAGGGATGAAGAAGAAAGCTGAAAGGAGATTTTCAGCTTCAATAGTCAACTGACACTGCCATTAGTCGACTGATGGCTTGATCCAGAAGCACACAGAAACTTTGGTTAAAGTGAAAGGCACTGACCAGTCGACTGACCAGTTCACCAGTCGACTGAATGATCAATCGACTGATGGGTCCATCAGTAGACTGGTATTCGAACGTTGGGCTGACAGTTGAAGAATTAAATGCGATTTAAAGAGCCGTTGAAGACCATCAGTCGACTGGCCCAAGGAGCAGTCGACTGATGTCGGGAAAATTATAAAAATGTAGATTGACGATTGGAGAAGAAGGGTTATATTCTTTCTCTTCTTACATGATTTTCAAGCTCTGTAACTCTCTCTAATCTTCCTTCATACTTCACCACTCATTTTTGTAAAAGGAAGAGATTATTCTGTAAAGGTTTCTCCGCCTTCAAAGTGCTCTTTGAAAAGGAGAAATTTTCATAATGGAAGGTCGTGTGCTGTGTGTGGATCCTTGGATTAGTCACCTCGCAAGAGGTGGATACCAAGTAAATCGAACGAGTTAGCGTTGATCTTTTCTTCTTGTCTTGCTTTTGTGCTTCCGCTGACGATTTTGCAAGCAAAGACGAAAAATGCTATTCACCCCCCTCTAACAAACGCATCAATCCCAACAAGTGGTATCAGAGCAGGTTCTTTTTGGAAGAATCAACATTCAACCGAAAAACATTCAATGGCATTTCAAGAGGGATACAGCACCGCACGACCGTCCTACTTCGACAGCAACGATTTCGCATACTGGAAAAGTAGAATGGAATATTATCTAATGAATGACATTGAAAATTGGTTTAGTATTGTAGATGGATTTGAGAAACCGAATAACGCTTCTGGAGCTCCTCTCCCTACTAAAGAATGGTCGAAGGATGTATGCAAGAAGGCTCAAGCAAACACAAAAGCCACAACCACCTTGCAATGCGGGTTTTCCAAAGAACAATTGAGTAAGATCGGACCATTCGACTCGGCCAAAGAACTTTGAGAAAAACTCATCGAACTAAACGAAAGTTCAAGTGAATCAAGACGAGCCAAGAGAGATCTCTTGGTAGGACAACTCCAAACCTTCACAATGAAGCCTAATGAGATGGTAAGTCAGATGCACGAGCGATTTAAGAAGATCGTGAACGGTCTTCATGTTATAGGTGAAAAAATCGACAACCGAGATTTGGTGAGGTATGTACTTCAAGCCTTTCCAAGAACCACTCTATGGGCATCGATGGTCGATGCTTATAAAGTGTCAAGGGATCTTTCCAGTGTTAAATTAGATGAATTGTTTTGCGAATTCGAATTACATGAACAAGCTAACGTATCTGCCAAAGAGAAAGATATAGCTTTGGTTGCAGAAAAGAAGAAGAAGAGGGAAAAGAAGGAGCCCTCATCCGAGTCCGATCGGGAATCTTCCGATAGCGACAAGGAGATGTCGGCAAAGGAGGTCATCTATTACGTCAAGAAGATGATGGAAAGATCAAGAAGATTCACAAGGAGGGATGTAAAGAAGATGTTTACATCACCACGAGGTAAAATTCAAAGTTCAAATTTTAACCCTAATGTTATTTGCTATGAATCCAACAAGAAGGGGCACGTCAAGACAAACTGTCCGGAGTGGAAGAAGAAAGAAGAGAAGGAAAGGAAAAAAGGAGAAAAAGAAGAGAGAAGTCATGGTGGCCCAAGCCACATGGGATACGTCAAGTAGCGAGTCATCGGATGACAAAGAAGAACTATGTCACATCACTAGACACATAGCATTGATGGGACGTGAAAGTGACCAAGAGACTTCAAGTGAGGAGGAAGAATCAAGTAGCGACGAATCTTCATCAAGTGAAAATGAGGTAATGGATTCGGCTAAAGAAAAATTTCTTTACAGAACTATTGCTTATCTTAAAAATGCTTTAGATAAATCGAAGTCTAAGATTAATGCATTAAAGGAGGAACTTAGAATTATTAGGAACAATGCATGTGAATTTAATGATTCAAGTGCAATTACTGAGGAAAATGCAAAATTAAAGGATAAAGTCATTGATTTAAGGAAATGTTTAGAAAAATTTTCAAATGGATCAAAAACACTTGATATGATCCTAAATAGTCAAAGAGCAGTTTACAATAAGGCCAGAATAGGATACAAATATAAAAAGTTTGCCTATATTTCTCTAGCAGGAAGACAAGGATCATCTAGCAAACAAATCATTAAAGGAAAGGTAAAGCAAGCAAATCATAATTAAATTATTGATTTCTAATAATGTGTCAAATACAAAATTTGACACATTATGTGTTAACCCTCAAATGTGGCAATCCACTTTTGACACATTTTAATTATTATTATTATTATTATTATTATTATTATTATTATTATTATTATTATTATTATTATTATTATTATTATAATTTCCTTCAGTATGACTTTATTAAGGTTGATGTTCTTTTCATCCATCTTATCGATTTAGATTTTTCTTCTTTTTTTTTCAACTTGTTGGGGGTTTATAAGACATTCTTCTCCTTGGGTTCACATCAGTTGGTATCAGAGCTTATGTTCTTTCTAAGTCAATTTGGTTATCCTTTTCTTATTGTACTTGAATTTTTACTATAACTTTTATCTATTTTGTTCATCTTTATCAAGGACACGATTAGACCGTGTTCAACTTTAAAAGTTTCTCATCAGCCAGCAGCAAGGAGCCTGGTTGTGTTAGGGGCACAATCTTCCCATGTTCGATGTTGGAAGTCCAATTGCTACTCCGTTGTTTGCCTTGCTCCACAAGTGATACACGGTTGTGTCAGGAGACTCGATCAAACCATGCACCATGCTAGAATACATGCTCTTAAGACTTCTTGACTCCAATTAAGTTCTAAATTCATGTTCTGTCAATGAAATCACACAAAGAACAGTTTTTTAAACTAAAAGGATAAAAATAATGCAAACGGGATAAAAATATGAAAAATATGTTCATATAATGAAGCAAATGCATGCAAAATAATACCGAAAATATATGCATGAAACACACATTAGTCTGTGGCAGTTACCGTAACTGCCCACGGAGTGCACGTTGTGCACTCCGTGGGATGCGATCCTCTCCCTATTAATAGAGAGGGAAGCCCTAATATGCATCCATGTGAATCGATGAAGGAGAGCAGAGGAAAGCGGAGGCTGTCGGAGAAGAGAAAGAAAGTCATACCGGAGGATTTGGTTTGTAAAAACCCGAGGAACTTTCCTTCGTGATCGTTCCTCCGACATGAGTGATCCCAGCAAGAACCACGCAACAACAGGCGATCCTAGTCGGAATCACGCAACAACAGGTAATATTTAAGCAATTTCTAACAATGGTATCAGAGCATATGTTAGTATTATTACCTGTTCATTGTGTTTGTGCCCGATTTTTTTTCTGTTCTATTAATTGGGAGATTCGCTACTAAGAACAGTGATTTCTCTGTTTTGACCGCAACGCACGACAGCGCACAGGCGCTACCCGCGACAACGCACAGGTGATGTCCGCGGCCAGCGAAGTGTCTTAAGTGTCGTTCGTATCCGACAGTTCACTAGCACCAGCGAGGCTGGCGCAAGCGACGAGTCTGGCGTCGGCGAGGGCAATAAATTTCAGGTTGGCAAGATTTGGGCACGGGATTAGGGAGAAAACGGTTTATATATATATATATATATATATATATACATATATATATATATATAAAAGGCATACGCATCTAGCATCTGGTGACTTCTGGGGTGATCCGACGGTTGGAAGTGTCGCGGCGCCTCGAGTCCTCCAGGCGTAGCAAGGGTGGGCTCGGCAGCTCACCTCCCTGGGTTACGCCCATCGCTCCGCCCTCCTGCTCCTCCGTCGCTGTCGGCGCCATCGCTCTTGGTAGCATGAGGGCACTCCGTGATGGCGGTGGCAGTGTGTCAAGGACACACTGTATTTCATGAACATGCAATTTTTTTTTAGGGCACCGTTTTTTATTAAAAAAAACAAACAAACAAAGAAATCACGATGTGATTCCTGTTAATTGGGCAAAGGTTTCTTTGAACCATGAAGCCCAATTAATTGGTATTGGGCTAGGTTTCATTAAAGCCCAATTAATTGGAATCGGGCAAAGGTTTCAATGGAGGCCAATCAATTGGATTTTAATGGCAACGTCTAATTAATCTAATTGGGTCAAATTAAAAATTGGGCCAATTTTGAGCTTTCAATTAGAGAGGCCTAATTTGGAAGTTATGTGTCCAATTGGCTCAAACAAGTGAAATGTCAAGTGCTCTGGCATGATGACAACACTTGAGTAGAGACAACCAAGTATAAATTGAACTTGGTTAGCACAACTCTGATTTGGTTCAACCGGATCATGACTTGCTAGAGTTGACATTGGTCAACCATACTCATAATTGTGAGAAGTTGTTGAACAACTTATACTCAAGAAACAACTCAATAATAGACTTAGTCAACATGGTTGGAGATGATAAGAAAACTAAATATCATGCATGATGCTCAGGTGCCTAGGATGCTTGGAGCTAATAATGTGGTGTTTTGGTTCTCATGGAACACTACCATGTTAAGTCTTCATTGAGTCTTCAAGGTGCCAATTGACTGGTCAAAGGATCAGTTGACAAGAGCCCCTGTAAATCAAGAAGATTTATTTTTCTTGATTTATTGTATTAGTTCTATGTATGAATTGATTGTTCTTTCAGTTTATGTGATTATATGGTCTTTGTGATTGATGATCTCTAAATTCTTAGTTTATATGACTATGCACTCCGATTTTATTTAGTCTGTGTGGCTAGATACCTCTTAAAGGTCTTTGTGACCATTTACCTTTGTGGCTTCACTTGAACGAGTGAGAGATGTGGCAGTTACCATAACTGCCCACAGAGTGCACGTTGTGCACTCCGTGGGATGCGATCCTCTCCCTATTAATAGGGAGAGTGAAGCCCTAATATGCATCCATGTGAATCAGCGAAGGAGAGCAGAGGAAAGCGGAGGCTGTTGGAGAAGAGAAAGAAAGCCATACCGGAGGATTTAGTTTGTGAAAACCCGAGGAACTTTCCTTCGTGATCGTTCTTCCGACACATGCGATCCCAGCGAGAATCACGCAACAACAGGCGATCCCAGCCGGAATCATGCAACAACAGGTAATATTTAAGCAATTTCTAACATAGTCAACCTTGACCAAACTCATTAAACCCTAAGGATTGATTATACTAACAATCTCTCCACTAAATATATTGATCCAATATATTGACTAAATATCAAAACCCTAGAGGTGAAGGTCGATTGCACCAACAGAACCAATACTCCACCTTCTCTTTCCAAAAACTAAATGTTCATTGTACAATAGAATCACAAAATCTATCCAGTCATCATCTTTGATGCTCTAAGATAGTCCATTGGAGTGGTAATCAGAGGGTCTTGTTCTAGATAGTGCTCTATCGGCGATTAGTCCAACTTGAACTTCCTAACTATAATACCACTTATTAAGACCGGTTGGTGAGATAGTCAAATACACTAGAGGGGGTGGACAACAATGTACCTACAAAGACAATTCTGAATTATTTTAAGCTTAGTTAGGTCACACAATGATTACCAACGGAAATAAAAAATAAAAACAAGCACATACCAATCGCTAATACCGAGGTTTGCATGGTTCAGTACCCTCATTTCTACTTCACAATGTATGACTCATCGATGAGTTACTCTAAGAAAGTCATTATGTTTCTCCTTCTCCTTTGTGAAGAAACCTCTTATAACATACAAGCATTATAAGAGCTTAGAGGAAGAAGACTTAAGATTACAATGGAGAAGCCCTAATAGAATTTAACCAATCCTATTTTCGCCAACCTTAAAGCCTCCATCTTGCTCTTATAATCCTCATTTGCTATTCAGTTAAATGCTATTCAGCTAAATCTATCATCAATAAACCAACTAGATCCACCCATCAGTGAACTACCTTCTTTGTTTGCTTCAACTTGAGTTTGCCCTGAGTCAACTAGAATCCACCATAAGTCAACTCAGCCACTATAGCTTTATGTCATCCAATCGTTCCAACGCAATTTTGTTAGATTAACAGCTCCTTTCGACTTTCCTATTGTAGCATCAAGCTCAGTCGACTCAACCACAACAAAGATATTCTATTTATTAGTTGATCATCCCAAGTTAACTAATTAGTCGACTTAGCTTTCCAATAGACTAAACTTAGTTCCAGTCTACTTGAACTTAACTAGACTATGATCATTCTAATGATCGAGTTTGCCTAAGTTGAAAACTAGCCTCACCTAGGAATACAAGTCTCTCAACTCTCATAGCTCACCACCAAAGCATACCTTCTTCGCTACCACAAGTGCCTCCGTTACTCGTCCTTTGCATGCACCTAAGCCCTCAACTCACTCTGTGTCATGTTTCACCTATATAGCCACCTCCATGAGCTATTGTCAATGTTAGCCTCAATATTTCTCATCTTGTGGTCCCTTGGATGTTTCATTTCATCCTTCTTTAATCTCTACTTTTCTCAAACCACCAAGTTGCCAACTTGACCATGCCAAACCATGCTCTAAAGATGCTCCAACACCACCTCAATGCTTTCATCCTATAGTCCCTCAGTTGCTTTATACAACCTTCTCTGATCTCCACGAATCTTCAAGCCACTAAATGTGTCACCTTGGTCGCACTAAGTCATCATCTATACCTCACAAGATGTCATTGAGTCACGAGCTCTCCGAGCTCCATGTATGTCATGCAAATCTCTGTACAATTCAAAGACACATATCAAATACACATGCAAGGCCTAACTTAAACACTTTGCACAAACATCAAAACTCAAGGTGGAACTCGACCACTTAAAGCAAGATCACACCAATATTCGTATTGTGTTCCAACATTTTTCTTTATTTCCTAAACCAATAAATAATTAATTTGAATTTAAAATTTAATTTTGGAGATCATTTTAACAAAATTCAAGTTGCAACCTCAAGGCTAGGGGGATAATTGGAGTTAATTAAGAGGAGATTAAATTCAAAGCTTTTGAACTCAAATTTTGTTTGATTCATAGATAATTGATTACTTCTGTGGTGGAAGAGTTAAATTGTGTTTGGTTTAGTTGTGTCCGATGGATTCCCTATATAAGAGAGTTGGATCTGCCCCTTTCTCTCCGTATAAGCTTATTGATGACCTAATTTAATTGACAAGACTTGGAGTTTTGATCAGTTGTTGGAAATACTCGACCACTTAGGGCATCATCCACCAATATTCATGTTATGTGTTCCAACATTTTTTTATTTCCTGAACCAATAAATAACTAATTTGAATTTAAAATTTAATTTTGGAGATTTATTTTAACAAAATTCAAGTTGAAACCTAAGACTAGGGGTAATTAGAGTTAATCGAGAGGAAATTAAATTTAAAGTTGTTTGACCTCAAATTGGGTTTGATTCATAGCCAAATCGATCATTTTGTGGTGAAATAGTTAAATTGTGTTGTGTTTAGTTTAGTTGTGACCAATGGATTCCTTGTATAAGAGAGTTGGATCTGCCCCTTTCTCTCCTTATAGTCCTAGTCGACCCCCTCCCTCTCTTATATTTGGCATTGCACACTCTCTTCCTCTCTCTTAGTGCCCTCTTCCCTAAGTCACTCACCACCCTTCGTCAAGCAAGCTCTCAATGCCTTTCTAATTAGCCATATTGGTTACGACATGTCAAACCACCGAGTGCTGCCAAGGGTCACATCCTTACTCTCTCAAGCAAGTAGTGTAAAAGTTGTTCCTCCTCGTTGTTGAGAAAACCATGTCGAGGCTACTACCCTCATTAAGCTATCATGCGCAACGCCCAGAGATGTGAGACAACCCACTTCGTCTAGAGTAGTCTTTGCATGAATTCATGCTATTGATACTAACTAAATTGAATATATCAAGACCTAACAAGAGGAATTGTGATAGTGTACCCCCACATGTTTATGGAGAGATATAGTTGCCTCTTAATCCAACTATGAAGTCTAATCTCCTTTTAATAAGACTTTGTATTGGTTTAGAATTACAATCTTAGTTATTTTAGAGCATATGAGAGTTTATAAGCTTATTGAAGGTCTAATTTGATTGATAAGACATGGAGTTTTAACTTTTAATCAATTGTTGGAAATATTCCTTCTTGATTGTTGGGACATTTAGTGAGTTAATTTAATAAATTCCTTGGTTAAATTGTCTTATTACGCATGTTAAGTGATTGAGTTAGCGATGCAATTAAGAGTTAACATCAAGGTAGATAAAATAGTTATTTGGAGTGTGAGACAAATTTTAAGAGGTTCTTTGAGGTGGGTACCTTCCTAGTTGTTTCCTTTGAGATACCTTTTGTGCATTATTAATGGAGAAATTTTGAGAAATATATATCGATCGTTGAGTTTGATGAACTAATGACTAAATAAAATTTAATGAGCATATCTAATGTAAATTGAATATTTAGCTATGAGATTATGAGATACATGGCTTACACAGTAAAAGGAACTATTGTGTTTTCTTATGAGTAGAAACACACATAAAGCTCTATTAGATTATTTTGATTGGCATTTGTTGGTTTATGTTTGCTTCTTGATGATATGGTAAGCGAATAGTTAACCCTTAAATGAGAATGAGATTCCTTGTAATTGATTAACATATTATGATCCAATGAAATCCCTAATTATGGTTAACTTAGGTTAGCCTCTAAACGATGAGATAAATTGAATCACCTATAGGTGTATATATATCGTTACTTAAGACACATGGGATGCTTCTTATTAGAGAGGTATTAAAGAGATCAAAGAGATTAAATTGATATAAAGATGGAGAAACAAATGGTAAGAATTACTAAATGAGTAAAAATAAACTTATACCTTTTGTAATTCTTTTATTATGCTTATGAGAGTTTGTTATATCATATATTTTATTTTGATACCCACGGAATGTATTTGTCTCATTACTACTTTTCTTTGGCATCTATATGTGTGGATGTGGTGAATTTCCAACTATAGGTCGAGTTGAGTTTGCTATAGGGTCACTCTAAGTATTTCCCAGTTTTTCTTGATGGTTGACATTATTTTTTTTTCTTGATTCTATTCTCTTCGCATATTGTGGCTTGATTGTCAGTTTATTTGCATCTGTCATACTATATCCAATTTCATGGTACACATTTATTTTGTTGTGGAGTTGTTTATGGCTTAAATTTTATTCATTTTGTTTTTTTTTTTTGATGTGATTGATTATTTTTTAGTATGTGTTGTGGATTATGTGTGATGAAACTATTCCAAGTAAGGAGGTCGTTCTTACATGTGAAAAGATAGTTTATGTGGTTTGACTTCTAATAAAACTTACACAACATTTTTTGTCTAAAAAGATAGTTTATGTGGTTTGACTTTCTAATAAACTTACACAACAATTTTTGTCCAAGAGGGATCACTTAAATAAAAAAACTAATTTTGTAACAATAATTATTTCCTTTGAAACCCAAACTATTTTTCGCTATTCTCAAGTGCTAACAAACTAATGTGATCATGATAGTTTGACCTAGAAAAATGAGTTTGGAGGATCTACTGCATTTGCTAAATCTTGAAGCACATGTGGGTAAAAATATGTCCAAATTGAATAGCATTATAGAACCATGATAATGTCCTCAAATTTCATTACTATAAACAAAATTGCTTTTTCTTTTTGATATTCTATTCTTTGAGATTACTGGTAGCAAGAACGATTCCCTTTGTTATACCACTTACTAGTTAGTAGTAATTTTTCTTTAAAAAAAGCAGGTTGATGAATATGGCTGCCAATTGTGCATAAGCATCTAGCTTGCTTCTACTATATAAGTTATCATAAGAATATACCAACTTGATCCAACATAGACCACAAGGATCAGATTTGTGCAATTATGGGTGGCCCAATCATAAATCCAGAGATGAGTCTTGAATGCCAAAAGACAATCAGCCAGTGCAGTACAAAATGATGCAGTAAAACTAAAGGACTTACATGTCAAAGAGTTTGCTTGGAGTCCACCAATGCCCAGAGTTGAATACGAGTACATCTGAATCAACCCACTTCCCACTTAGTTCGTCCATCTTGTCCAGCTTAAGTGATGTTCGAACTCGTTTTGGACTATGTCTTGGTGGCAATCCTTGTTGTACAAGAAACACAGAACGGAAGAACTCTACGCTTAGATTGAAAGTTTGGAAATGAACACCTAAATAGCGGATTGTCTTTGATATTTGGTTTCCATTGACTTCATAAACACTATTGGGATCCTGCACTCCTGTCAAAAGCATGCATACAAGTGACTCCCACTGTGTTCGACTCATCGAATCCCCCACAAAAATGACCTTTTTCCCTCTAAGCATTTCAAGGACATAATGGGCATTGAATTTGGGTACATCACATTGCCTTGGTTTCCACCTCCACTTTAGATAGTCCATATCCCTTCTCCCATTTGCCAAACAATTGAATCCCCTTTCAGCAAAGGGACACTCCGAGCTATTATACAAAGGATATGAGCTATCTGGAACCCAACTACCATCGAAGACATCGCATGCATCAGTATCCCCAATATATCCAGCAATCAATCTCCCACTTTCCGAGTATCGGAATAGATAGAGATGCATAATACAACCGACAACCAAAACGAGGGAGGCAAGACAGAAGGCCGCCGCGAGATCACCAAAGGAAGGTCTGCGTACGGGCCACAATTTTCGATGAACAGAAAGCCTAGGGTTGCGGAAAGTGGTAGGAGCTAATCGAGCCGCAACGCTCCTGCCGAACAGACCGCTCGCCATCTCATGCGCCAGTATACAGATCGAAGAATCCAACCATCCAACCAATAATCATCGTAAGACGAAGATAAAAACGAAGCCTTCAGTCCACCCAAGATGAGAAGAATATCAACCAAATCGCTAGTTCCCGATATCAGACTAACAATAGGAGAGAAAACAACATTTTTATTTTCCAAAGGAAAGCTTTTAGCAAGATCTCAATCAACAGAATTCCAAAATTTCGACCAAAATCCAGAATGGAGCCTAAAATTTCAGTAGAAAAGGGGATCCAAATGGGCATGGAATGAAAAAGGATTCACCTTCCGATGTATGCTCGCCGAGCTCGCACCTTTGGTTGAATGAATAAACTCCAATTCCAGCTTGAGATCTCGCTTCCGAACAGAAATGGAGAGAAAAAGTGGAGGGTGGCGTAAAAGGTCCGCGCTCGGTAGGAGGTGAATTGGTGGGGTAGTTGGAGTTTGGAGGTGAACTGGCGAGAAAATTAAAATATTGCCGAACAGGGGTATATTCATAATTTAGGCATGTTCAACGATTTTTCGGTAATTTTTGAAAGGATGCAGTTACGTTCAATAATTTTCTTCTCTGTTCTTTCCTAATTTAAACTTAAATAAATAAATAAAAAATTTTGCAACGGTAAACATAAAAAAAATCCCCAACTACAGCGTATTTGCATTTTCCCGCTATTTTTTATTTTTTACCCTATATCGATAAAAACTTACCGGGCTAGCCATCCCCATGGATTGAGTCCATGAAACTGAGATTTATCATTTTTTTTAATAAATAATTTTTTAAATAGAAAAAAATAAAAATATTTTTTCCTATTTTTTAATATCTAATTGTAAAAAATAAAATTAATGATGAGAATGCTAATTTTAATAATAATAATAATAATAAATGGTTTTGGAATTGATTTTTTAAAATCAATACCATGGTTTAAATATCAATATTATTATGATGTTGATTTCTGAAGATCAACACCATAATAGTGCTGGTCTTCTAAAACCAGTACTACAGTGTTGTGATGGTCTTTAAAAATTAGTATCACATTATTTTAAAAATTTTAAATCATTTTGAACAATATTGGGAGGATTTTAAAATAGTAAACGAGTGCTTATTTAAACTCAAGTTCACTTAATAAATCTATAGGAGTTGAAATGAATCCGATTGTAACTCTCTAGGTCCATTAATGGATTTTGACCAAAACTCATTAATGGACCCAGATGACTTGAATTTTAAAATTTTACAATGAGATAGAAGTATGGAGTGTGTAGAACGTAGATATGGTGAGAAATCTTAATCTTGAGTCTCCTACACGAAGTTATAGGCTTGTACCAATTATATAAAGTTTGAAATGTTTTAAACCTTTTGAGCAATATTAGGAATCCTTTATAATGATAACAGAGAACATCCTTAGACTCTCGGGCGCTTAAAAATCTCTAAGAGTTAGAATGAGTTCAATTAGTCTAGATCCATTAATGAATTTTGATCGAAACTCATTGATGGACCTAGAGTATTTAAATTTTTAAAATTTTACTATGAGATAGAAGGTATGAGTATATAGGAGGTATATATGATGTCCAATTTTAGTCCTAAGTTATGTAAGTAAAGTTATGATCACATGCCAACTAGCACAGACTGTGGTACTAGTTTCTAAAGATCAACACTATAGTGGTGCTAGGTCTTTTGAAACCATGGTGTTGGTTCTTCTCACACACTGTGGTATTGATTTCTGAAGATCAGCACCATTATAATGTTGGTCTTCGAAAACTAACACTATAGCATTCTAAAAATTTTAAATCGTTTTAAACACTGTTGAGAGGGTCTTAAAATACTAAACGAGGGATTATTTAGACTTAGATTCATGTAATAAGCCCACAGAAATTATAATGAATTTCGATCGGAGCTCTCTAGGTCCATTAATGGATTTTGACTGAAATCCATTGATAGACCTAGATGGATTTCTGAAATTTTACAATGAAATGGAAGTGTGGAGTGTGTAGAAGGTAGATATTGTGAGAAATCATGATCTTAAGTCTCTTACATAAAGTTATAGGCACGTGTCAATGGTCACAAAGTCTGAAACTAGGTAAACATTTTGAATAATATTGGGAATCCTTTACGATGATAGTGGAGAGTACCCTTGGACTCTTAGCATTGCAGAAATCTACAAGAGTTAGAATGGATTTGATTAAATCTCTCTAGGTTTATCAATAGATTTTAGTCGAAACTCATTGATGGACCTAGGTAGATTTTTAAAATTTTACTATGAGATGGAAGATGTGAGTGTGTAAGAGATTTAAATGGTGTTCATGTTATTAGTACAGGAAACACTAGATAATCAAATTTAAGTTTTGATAATGACAAAGGTTCTTAGCCTTAATTGCTAAGAAACCCAAACTTAAATCTAAACTCAAATCTAAGGAAGAAACAGAAACTGAATTTGAATCCAAGTTCAGATCTTTAATTAATGAAGATGACCTAACTTCAAAAGTTGCAAATCTGATCACACGAATGATCCGAAGAATAAGATTTTCTTAAAAATTTATAAAAAGGAAATCTTAAGAAAAGATCTAGTTAATGCCCAATGTTTTGCATGCAATAAGAAGGGACACTTTAAAACAGATTGTCTACTTCTAAAAGATAATAAAAAGGGCAATCATAAAAAAAAAAGAAAAAGATACTCAAGGCAACTTGGGATGAGTGCTCTTCTGAGTCAGACTCAAATCAAATTAACCTACTAGCCTTAGTAGCCACTCAAAAGAGATATAAGTCAGATCAAATTCTGATTTTGAATCATCCTCAGAGTCTAATAGTGACTCAGATGAGTCAATTAGTGAGGAACCAACCTCAATTATTGAAAAACTTTACCTCACTGTATCATATATGACTAGAACTTTAGCTAATATAAGTCACAAGTTAAATATTTACTTAAGTAAAAGACTTTATAGAAAAGACTACATCTAACTCATCAATAGAAGTTAGTCAAGTTGGTGTTGGGACCGATGCGTCTACTAGAGGGGGGTGAATAGCAATTTTTTCATCCTTGCCTGCAAAATTGTCAGCGGAAGCACAAAACAAGACAGGACGAAAGAGATCAACGCTAACCCGTTTGATTTACTTGGTATCCACCTCTTACGAGGTGACTAATCTAAGGATCCACACACCGAGCAACGACCTTCCACTATGAAAACTTCTCCTTCTCAAAGAGTTCTTTAAAGGTGGAGAAACCTTTACAAATCAATCTCTTCCTTGTACAAGATTAGTAGTGAGGTTTAGAGGAAGAGGAATGAAGATTACAGAGATTGGAGTTCGTGCAAGAATGAAAGAATGTGAACTATTACTTCTCCAATCGTCGAACTGCGTTTTTATAAAATTCCCGACATCAATCGACTGGCTCAGGGAGCAGTTAACTGATGGGCTTCAACGACTAATTAATTTGCGTTTAATTCTTCAGCTGTCAGCCCAACGATCTTCCATCAGTCGACTGCTTCATCCACCAGTCGACTGACATCAGTCGACTGGTCCAAGCAAATCACTCGACCAATCTTGCTGTGTGCTTCTGGATCAAGTCACCAGTCGACTGATGGCAGTGTCAGTCGACTGGTCAAGCTGAAAATCCCCTTTCAGCTTCCTTCTTCATCCCTTAGCCTTGACGCAAGCCTTCAAACGTCTTCCACAAGCCTCATGTCCTTCCTTGCACTTGCTTGAGACATTTCCCTCAGCTTCATCATGCTAAGTCTCCCTTTGCCAAGAGGTCGCGCCTCCGGGACTTCACCATTTGCCAAGTCTTCATCCCGGGACTTTCCTGTGCCAACTCAATTCACACAAGTTAGATCACCAACATTGCCTAACTTAAACTTATTTTAGTCCAAACATTAAAATCTAATTCCACTTGGGGCAAGACTGCACCAACAATCTTCTCCTTTTTGATGTTTGGCAAAAATTTATTTAAGTTAGGTATTTAATACAACATTATATAACAATAGCAAATAACCTCAGTGATAATAACAGCATAAAGACATTAACAGTCTAACTTTAAACAACCCACTTCTCCCCTTTTTTTAACTAACAGCAAAAAGAATATAAGCATGGAGGTAAAAATAAATAAGAGGTAGGATAAATTTCCAATAAGAAGCCGTATGTGTTAATGAAACTGATATTGGCACATGCTCCCCCTAAAACCCTATTTCCCCTATAACAAGCACCAACAATGAATTTGTGGCACCTAAGGTACAGGTCTTGAGCAATCCTATAGACCATAAAGATGCTCCTAGAGCATGCATCAAACAATATAGGTCAAAGAATACGTAATTTTAGCAAGAAAATTAAAATACTGATTTTTCAGCCACATCAGTGGACTAGTCTTAGAATCAGTCGATTGATGTCTGATAAATAGATTTTCAGACCCGAATTTCAAAAATTCATAAGTAATGTAGCTCACAACGAAAATTCATGAAATTTCATGTGGTCATTACTTATAACATATATAATATGAGAAAAATAATTTGAAAATATTTTGCCTATTAAAACTGAACTTTGATACAAAGTTTCGAAAACTTTGAAACTCTTAATGGCACAAAGGCTTTGTATCAATATTCTTGAGAGCTAGAAAGATAAACTATATGTAGGCATCACTATAGCATTCACACAGGGGTATAAAATGTGTCCAAATTGTAGGTTTGGGGTTATGATTGAATATATGTCTTAACACCAAAACCAAAACCTCCCCTTAAATCCATAAACTAGTTGTACTCAACACATAAACAAGACAAAATGAATAAAATTGAAGGTCATATCATACAGAGAAGAAAATCATGCAACACATAGAAGTTAAATAAGAATGTAAAAGTGAAAAACAACAAACATATCATAGACATACTGAACTATCATACACATAGCAAAGTCATACTAGAAACTCATAAGCAAATATTGATGTTCGAGATACATAACACATCAACTGTTAAACATAATCTCGTCATCACGCAAACACAAACACAAACTAATCCTCATCATCAGTAGGAAGTGGAGGAGGTGGAGGAGCCTGATATGACATGTGCATCCTCTGCATCATATCATACATCTGCTGCTGCTGCTGATACGCCTCGTTCTGTCTCTGTGCAGCAGCTGTCCACTCCTGACGAAGGCCCCGAACCTCCTCAAAATAGCCCTAGAGTTCATGATGATAGGTCTGAACACCCTGATAGTAGTCCTGAACCTCCTGGTGGTAGGTCTGGACGTGCTTATAATATCCATGCATGCGCTCGCCAAGGTCATGAAATCCCTGGTCTACCCTCCCCTTAAGGTGAGTGATGCGCTCATCCAGGCCACTAGCATAGGGCGCATCAGCTGCAAGAGGAGGAGCAGCAGCAGGGGCAGCAGGTTCATCGTCAACCTCATCCTCCTCAGACTCGGAAGAATCAGCCTCACGTGCAGCTCCACGTGCAACGTCGCGAGTCTAAGCTATAGCACCATCATGGTATATAATCTTCGCTAGCTTTAAATGTCTCAGGCCTAGATGATTATAGTCCTTTGATAAAGGGCGAATGATCCCTACTGAAACATTGACACCCCTAGATGCAAGA
>NC_133878.1:65866-70239 GCF_044706935.1 Curcuma longa | reverse complement strand
ACAGTCATTGGCCAATAATAATGTTATATCTCTAACTTATCTTTTAAAAAATAAGACCAAAAAAGAATGTTTTCTTCGGTTTTTCTTTGAGAAACAACATCGTATTTCCTTTTTTTTTTGGCGAAAGAACTCGAACAAAGCTTGTATGAGGTCTGAAATTTTAAATCTATTATATATTTTTTTTTAAAAAAAATAAATTTATCATTACATTTTAAAACTCAAAGTAAAATCTATTTCAAAATTTTTAAAATTTACTAATAACTTTTTAAAGATAAAATATATTTATTTTAAAGCTATTATAAATTTATTACTAACTTTTAAAGCTATAATAAATCTATTAAGTGGTTGTTAACTTATTATAAAATGTTTTTATAGAAATGGTCTTGGTCAACAAATTGTCACATTATACTTTTTATTAATTTAATTGATTTCCTGTCGCATTGTTTAGTAATTAAGACAGAATTAAATGTAATCTCTGGTGGTCTTTTTCCTATAGTTCTTAAGAGAGGATTATTATTTGTATATTTAATTGGAATTAGATAAAACCTTTTTGTAATGACTTTATAACACGTACAACTATCTTAGGCAATTATTGTAATCCAGAATTAGGAGAAAGATTATTTAGTAAACTACCTGGAGACTTAGAAAAAGAAATCCATAAGGCCTGATTGACATGAAAGTAGCACTCCAATATGACAATATAGGGGTGAGAGTACAACATATAATCTCAATGCTAAAAGAAAAATATACATACATACAAATACAAAAATAATTAAAAAAACCAACAATATGATTTTTTAGCCAAATTTACACTCCTTAGCAATATGGTATAATCAAGCAACAGCCTTATCGTAGAAGAACAAGACCTGCCAAATAAGCAAAAGAGCAACCTGCAAACTCTGCAAGTTGCTCTTTTGCAATACTGTACGAACAGTAGAAATTAGCATTAAATATCTAGTCAACATACACAGACATGAATTTACCTTACATGCCTTTTTAGATAGTGGGGCTACTAATTCTACTATAGATGAACCTATTCTTCGATCTATACTTCCTTCAAACCTAATTAATTAAAACTACTATACAACCCTTAGTCAACACTCAATTTGATGGACAAAAACTTTTCTGCTCCCAGTTTGTCACCAATACACATTTAAGATTTTATACTAATTGTGACAGTTATAGTCCTCCATTATCTTTACCCAAACTCTAGGTGAAGCCATTAAACCATCTAAATATTCATCTTATCTTAGGCCTCAATTTTCTCGTTGCCTTTAATAGAGCCTTATTACTGATTAAAGATTACACACTTTTATTTTCCACTCCCGTTATTGCCCCTATTATCTTTGACTACTCTTCGCATGTACGAAAGCATGGTGATACCCCTAAAGTTTTGTGGGGCTTTATGTTCTTTGAGGCCTACGATAAGATGAATATTTGGATGGTTTAATGGATTCCTCTAATAGTATGTGTAGTTGGGATTGTAATATGATATGTTTGTTGAAGACATAGATTACAGATTTATTTCTGCAGAGTTTGCAGGTTGCTCTTTTGCCAATAGAGGGATAGTAGTTACAGAAATAGCAGGGAACATTATTAGTTCCTGCTTTTAGATTCCATTCATATTCACAATCTCTTAATCCTGCTTGTAAGTCTAAGAGAGTAATGGGAGGAATTTGGGAAAACATGAAATCCCAATTTTGGTCTACTTAATCTAATTGTTCAGTTATTTGATCTAAGTCTGCTTGGAGTTGTGTATTGTGATTGTTTGTTGGGAAGTCAAGTAAGTCATATGAGTTATCTAGAAAAGAGTTAATTAAGGTATAATCATTAGAAGAAGATACTTCTTCTAGATCTTGGACTAATAATCAAGTAGATCGAAGATGCTGTTGAGATATCTGATTGTACTTCTACCAAATCTAAGTTAATACAGGATACTAATTTAGCTTTTTTGGTGTATAAGTTTTTTCTGTTAGGACAGGCTGATGATAGATGTCCTGGTTTATTACAGACAAAACAAGTAATAGTATTCACATATGTTTTTTTATGGTTTATATCATCTTACATGTTTGGTTTTGTTTAAATATGATTTTAAAAATTTTTCTCTTTCTTAAATAATATGTTTGTTTTGGTCTCATTTTTGGTTTTGCTTGTATGGCAGGTCTTGTTCTTCTACGATAAGGTTGCCACTTGGTTAGGCCATATTACTGAGGAGTGTAGATTTGACTACAAAAATCATATTTTTAGTTTTTAAATTGTTTTTGTATTTGTATGTATGTACTTTTTTCTTTTAGCATTGAGATTATATGTTGTACTCTCACCCCTATGTTGTCATATTGGTGTGCTACTTTCATGTTAGTTTAGGCCTTGTGGATTTCTTTTCCTAAGTCTCCAAGTAGTTTACTAACTAATCTTTCTCTTAATTCTGGATTACAATAATTGCTTGAGACGGCTGTAAGTGCTATAAAATCATTATAGAAATGTTTTATCCAATTCCAACTAAATAACTATAATTGTTCTAAATCTCTTATAGTTTCTCTTTGTCAAATATCTAATTTTGTGTTAGCATCTCTTGCTGTAATAAGTCTATGAATTATATAATAAAAGTTTAATATGTTGTTTCCTTGAGAGGCTATTCTCGCTATTTCTTCTGAAAATTTTTCTTTATAGGCTTCCCATGCAGCTCTAGCTACATCTCCTAAATAATTTTTGCCTACCCTCATCATGGCTTTTCCTGTTTCTATGTCTAATTCATGTTTTGCTTGATAGCCTCTTTTTACTGAGACAATTCATTATTCTAAATGTGTCATATAATTGTGGGTCACATTTTGTGATGTTTAGTAAGACAGAATTACGTCCAAATAAAGAACGTAATTTCTAGTGGTCTTCTTTTTCCTATAGTTCTTAAGAGGAGGTTGTTATTTGTATAAGGAGCTATACTAGTTCTGGGAGGATGTGCCTGCCCATAATCCATTGTTCTCATAGAACTTTCTGGATATTGTACATTAAATGGTGGTCTAGAAGTTCCTACTTATTCTGATGGATTCATTAAGTTCTTTTCTTATTTTCTAGCACTTATATTTTGTTCTTCATTAAAATAAAGTTCCCAATCAATTTTTAGTCTTGCATGTTATTTTTCAAACTGTTCCAGTACTACTAAGTCTTCTGTAGTTAAGTATTTAGAAGCTTCTAATGGCATATATATGTATTCATTTAGATTATAAAAAAATTATTGTCGTCTTCTCTATTCATCATATTTAAAATATCCTCTTCTTCTTCTATTTATTGAGAAGTAGAAGGATTATAATCACTAAATCTTACTGTTAAAATTTCTATGTTTGTCTTTATACATAATGGAATCATTAGGTTTAAGTGTAGGATTCTGGGGTTCTAGATTTACTGTCTATTCTAATCTTGCTAATGTTTCAAAATCAAATTCTCTTGGTTTAAAGAAATAAATTCCCTTTGATATTAAAGTTTTAATCATGCCTTGTATATTAATTTTAAAATTTTTATTAATATTATTCATTATTTTTCCTAAAAAGATAATGTCTAATTGTATATTATTTCTCTGAAAATCTCCATAGACTTTCGCTTGTATCATTATTTTGATATGTTTAATAAAGTCTGATATTGTCATATTAATATTAGGACAAATGTATGTTATTCTGATATTATTGTTCATGTCTACTTTAAGTAAGCCTATGATGGACTTTTTTTTGTTTGAAAATCTAGAGTCATATAAAACTATTAATACCTTACCTCCTACTCTTTTTCTTGTTAAACCCCTTAAGCCTAGAATGATTAATCCTAGGTGTATATAAGTGTGTCTTCTAGCAGTGAGTGCCCTAGCAAATTCTTCTGTCATAAGGGTCAGTCTTTCTTCTGCTCCATCTGGGAGGTGTAGTAATTCGGTTCTATGATGTCTAAAAATTGAAGTGGTGAAGGATAAGACTCCATGATTATATAAGCGTCTTGGATTTAAAGCATTTAATTATGCATTGGAAAATAGTTCCAGATTTCTTTCAACATCAATTATTTCTTCTAATTGATGACTAGAGGTACTAGCTCTTCTAGCTAATAAATTGTCCAACCAGGATGTTGTATTGTGTTGAAGGTCCCTAAGGGTTCTAGAAGGACCAGTGAATCTTTCAGTTTCAGTTTGAGTTGGTCTTGTAAGGCTCATTTGGTATAAGTCAAGAATGCATATGTTTTTGGTTGTCTTTTAGGAATAATATTTCATGTTGATAACTTACTTAGGTCTTTGTTAAGAGATCTATACTAGTTTTCCACTCAGTTGTTTGGTTATTCTTTTGTACCTGAGTTTTTAGCTGTAATAATTTATTTTCTAATAAGGTTAGGCGGTGGTGTAA
>NC_133878.1:47339-65766 GCF_044706935.1 Curcuma longa | reverse complement strand
AACATGATACTTTATTTCATAAATATTTATATACAAAAGAGCTAGTCTTTTCAGTATACTTCCTAACAGAAGCAAAATACAATATACAAAAGAAAGAACAATCACTAACCCGTTCGATTTACTTGGTATCCACCTCAACAAGGTGACTAATCCAAGTATCCACACACCGCGAGCACCTTTCCACTATGAAACTTCTCCTTTTCAAAGAGCACTTTGAAGGCGGAGAAACCCTTACAAATCAATCTCTTCCTTTCACAAGATGTGTAGTAAAGTTTAGAGGAAGAGGAATATGAAAGACAAGTATTGGAGTTCATGCAAGAATGAAAGAATATGAACCGCTCCTTCTCCAATCGTCAAACTGCGTTTTTATAGAATTCTGTGCATCAGTCGACTGTTCCAAGGGTCAGTCGACTGATGGGCTTCAACGGCTATTTAATTCGCATTTAATTTGCAGTTGTCGCTCCAACGGTAGTCTATCAGTCGACTGCTCCAACACCAGTCGACTGCTCACTCGACTGATCTTTCTGTCCGCTTCGGTGTGCCTCTAATCAATCTCCAGTCGACTGAAACAAACTGATTAGTCAGTCAATCGACTGGTGAGAACTAGTCAGTCGACTGATCAAGCTGAAACTTTTCAGCTTCTTCTTCAGCCCTTAGCCTTGACGCAAGCCTTCAAACGCCTTCCACAAGCCTCGTGCCCTTCCTTGCACTAGCTTGAGACGTTTTTCTCAGCTTCATCATGCTAAGTCTTCCTTTGCCAAGAGGCCTCGCCTCCGGGACTTCATCCTTTGCCAAGAGGCCTCGCCTCCGGGACTTCACCTTTGCCAAGAGGCCTCGCCTCCGGGACTTCACCTTTGCCAAGAGGCCGCGCCTCTGGGACTTCACCATTTGCCAAGTCTTCCAACCTGGACTTTCCTGTGAACTCAATTCACACACGTTAGATCACCAATATTGCCTAACTTAAACTCATTTTAGCCAAACATTAAAATCCAAATCACTTGAGACACGATTACCCCAACAATAACCCCCCAAGGTTAGTACGTCCAAGGCCTATGTACGAGAGGCGCCCGTCCACTAGTGGTCACCTTTCTCGAACCTTGTTCGGAGGTGAAAAAACTCATCTTATAGTCCAATCAAGAATATAAATTAAATATAATGTAAGACTTGAGAGAAGAGTAAACCAAACAAGTGTAGTAGTCGATCCGGAAGTCTTGAACGTCGCGCACTCCTTTTGGAACTTTGACAACCCTAGATTTGCTTTGTGTCACGAGTAGGGTTGCAAATTGATTTTAAATATCGAAAACCCACAATAAATTCAAACAAATGAAGTATAGGGGCCTCGAGTCGTATTTTTCCAAGGACTAGTAGAAAATTTCATAATTGAGCTTTCGTGTCGTTCTTTTTGGGTTTTCTATGAAAATGGGGGTTTTGATGTTTTGAAATAAAATATAAATGAAAATCAACAAGTAAGTGAAAATGCTAAACATGAAATCCTAAAGCAAGCTAAACCTATCATCAAAACCATGAAACATACAATTAAAACACGAAATGCGAACAAAGCAATTTAGCTAGCAATGCAATCCCTACCCAAACCAATCTACCTAGTAAACTGATACATGAAGTCTAAAATGGCACAGAACAGTTATACTTGGCATGGAACGGTGGCATAGTTGCAGGAACATGAAATCAAACAATGCACAACTTGAAATTAAAACGAAGTAAACCTCTAATCACTACCATAACCAAAAATAATCACCAATCTAAGCTATTCAAATGAAGCTAAACATTTATCAAATGAAAATTAGAAGTACAATCACTGTAAACAGAAACTAGAACTGGAAACTCGGAAACAAGCTATCAGAAACCGAAATCAGAAACAACAGTAACGAAAAATTCAGAAACTCATCCTCTTCTCCCTTCTTCTTCGAATTTCTGTCTTGATGTCAAACAAGAATCAATTTGGAAACCCTCCTCTTTGAAAATCCCTTCGGAAGCTCGAGCCAATAGCTGGAAATTGCCTACTCACGTCCACAACACCGAATTGAGGAGAAACCCTCTCCTCAATACAGAGAATGGAACGAAACAGGTTTTGTTAAGCTACAATCTGGAATTTCCCTCCTTCTTCTTGCGCTGATGAGCTTGCTGAAGCCTTGGACGTGTTTTGCGAGCTTCGGAGGACCCCTCGTCGACGCGCGGCTTCGGTTTGTTCAGCAACTCGCCGGAAATGCCAGGAACAGAGGATTGCCAGCGGCGGAGAAAACCTCGCCGTCACCGAGCTTCCAGCTGCCGATGATGCCCAACGGACCAGTTCCAGCCTCCTCGGGAATCCAGAAACACGCCGGAGATGGAAGATTTGGACGGGGCTTGGCCGGGAGTTACGCTCCCTAACAGGGGATACGCGCGGGGCGGAGACGATGAACAGTGCGCAACCAGCACTGTTCATCCCTAAGTTTTCGGCTTAAATACCCTGATTAATCAACAGATCTGGGCCCTTGATTTCTGATTCAACGGTGCAGGCTTGATCTGGGGTTTAGGGCAGCTTAGGGTTTCCAAAAATTTTAGATATTTTAATCAAGCTCGATCTAGATCATGTCCATGTTGGCTTGATCAATTTGGCAAATTTGACTTGATTTGACCCCGATTGAGCTCGAGTCGGATCCGATTTAGCTCTAAAATCAATTAAAATCCAATTAATGCCAAAATTCATCATTAAATCATAAAAATTATATCAAGCCTCAAATTATGTAATATAGAACAATTATGAATGAATCGATTCATTTTATAATATATTTTCATGTAAAAGCCCCAAAATAAATTGATTAAAAATTAATAAAACCCTAATTCATCAAACTTCCCCGATTGCACGAGCCTGCCCCCGTTTACGTTCAGTAACACCATAGGATGGAGAGAATGGTGTAGAGAGATTGTTCCTTGTGGTGCATGTTCAGCCTCCTTATATAGAGTCTTCCGGGCGCCTGGATAAGATCCGATCCGATTCTATCTCTTCAGACTCTATCCGGGCTGATTCTTTTGGATTCGAGCGCCTAGAATAGATAGGGGCTCCTAGATCTAGTCAACTTGGGTTTGACCTGAGTTGACCCCGAGCTTGGTTCGGCTATTTCTATGTGTTCCTCTTATGCTTCCTTCGCATTGCTTTCAACTCTTGGTTCCTGCAAGATAAGCATATAAACACGTAAGCAATCTAAGCCTATCTATAGTCTGTCTGACCTACTAGGCTTACCTAAGCCTTACCCTGTAGGTCTAACCTACTGGCTTATCCGTGCCTAACTCTCCGTTAGGACTAGTCACTTCCATAGGTAGACTTCCCACCTGCCAAACATCTAGTTTGGACTTTCTCTTGCCTAACCTCCAGTTAGGACTAGTCATTTCCTTAGGTAGACTTCTCACCCGCCAAACATCCAGTTTGAACTTTCACTTGCCTAACCTTCAATTAGGACTAGTCACTTCCCTAGGTAGACTTCTCACCTGCCAAACAATCAGTTTAGACTTTTCTTTAGTCTTGATCCTCAACTCCTAGGATTTCCACTGCTAGACATTTGGTCCACCTGACCTGCTTAGACTTCCACTGCTAGACATCTGGTCCATCTGATTTGCTTAGACTTCCACCTGGTGCACTTGATTCACCAAGTTTTCCCTACCTAATCCTCCAGATCAGGACTTCCTCTACTTAGCCTCCAATTAGGACTTCCTCTGCCTAGCCTCCAACTAGGACTTTTCCTGCCTAGCCACAACTAGGACTTCTCCTTGCCTGGCCTAACCGACTAAGACTTCTCGAATCTTCTGGTTAAACTGACTTGACTAGACTTCACTCACATCCAAATATTAGGTCATGTTTGGATCAACCCTTGGTCAAACTAACTAGACCTAGGTATATTGTTAAACATCGAAACTCTAGAGTCAGGCATAGTGCTCCTTGCACTAATAATTATTAGTTGTTATCGAAAACAAAATAATTAAAAATTATATTAATTTAAAAACTTCTCTAATACACGGGATTCTACTCCATTTTTATAGATTGATAATATAATTTATTATTTATAAAAATAAATTTTCTAATAAGAATACTCACTAAAAACAAATTTGCATTTGGGGATGAATTTTATGACGAATCGTAAAAAATAATTTGTCGTAAAAATTTTTACGACGATATTTTCAATGAATATTTCTCATTGCTATTAAGTCGTCGCCAATTTTTGTGATGAAAATTTAAAATTTTATTATTAAATTTCATGATGAAAATTGATTTTCATCGTCAAATTCATTGCCAATTAGTGACAAAATTAATTCATCGCCAATTGGCGACGAATCATTTTTCGTTGCCAAATTGGCGACGAACCAGACTTCGTCGCCAATTAGCAACGAATTTGGTGATGAAAATCAATTTTCATCGCTAATTAACAATAAATAGTGAATTATGATAGATTTGCGATGAAAGTGATTTCGTCGCAAAATCAGAATTTTTTGATTCCTAACCTGCTCATTTGCGCATTATCCCATATATACAAAAAGATCTAATCGGATCAATTCAAATTATACAAATAACCTATTTATACAACATACACATTATCTATTCATACACAATCTATATCAAGCAACTAATCATTCCACCACATTCAAAATTAAGAATTAAAAATGATACAAAATCTCAAACCATATCAACTATATCAACAATTCAAAATGACACAATCTATATCTACTATATATACAAAACCATGTTCATACAAAATTCATTCCACCACATTAAGTCATAAAACAAATCCATATCAACAACATAATACAAAATCCATATCAATAACATGATACAAAATCCATTCCACCACATCAAGTCATAATACAAATTCATATCATCTAAATGACAAAAGCAATATGAAAAAGTTTGAAGACGAGAGAAAGATACAACAAAATCATCGCCGTGGTCTTTTTCCTTTGGAGACTTTGTTTCCTTCTCCTTCCATATCTCTTCTTGTCCTGCATAAGAAAATAAAAAAAGAAAAAGTATCATTTTTAAAAAGAAAAATATAATCTATAAATTAAATATGTAAAGACTTCAGATATGACCTCACCAATCCTGTTAAAAAAGAAATTAACAATATTAATAAAAAATATATATAAATGAAGAACTTACAACTTAATAAAATGACAAATGGTAATAATACTGATTCTAAAAGAAATTTCATACACAAAAAACTCATGAAGAACCACCACCATCATCGTCGTCATCATCATCACGAGGAGTGAAATTTAACTGAAGATGTTGTATGATCAAGTTTTGTTGTCTATGTAATTTGCTAATTTCCTAATCCCTTTGCCTCATTTCCTGATCTCTTTGCATTAATAAGCCTTTCAAATGACTAACCTCTTCAGTCAAATTATGTGTATATGTCGTTACGACTACAGAGGTGGTAAAAGATGTACCAACAACTCTATAGGTTATGCTCAAAGAACTCATACCCAATATCCTTCCTCCACCTTTGGATCCCCCACTAGCCTCTAGCCATGAACTCAGATCTTTCCCAACAGAGGGCTCAAATCCATCATTTTCATCACTAGCACTTGAATTTCGTTGTGCTAGCTCGAGCTCATCATATTTGTTCTGTATTATCATAAGAAAAATTAATATGTTATAATATTTGAGAAACACATATAAGATACATATCTAAACCTTAATTGCTTTAACTCTGTCCTCGCTTCAAGTCTTGTCTTTCTTTTGAAATGTGTGAGTAAAAGTATCTATAAAAAATAGCTCTCGCCTCATTTTCTTGGCCTAAAAAATCATAGTTAGAAATAATAAAATAAATTAAAATTGAAGTGGTTGAAAAAATTATCAATCTGGGCGTATGCTCCTTGATATTAATTTAGCCGCCCGCATATATCGCAGATAAGTCTCCAGAATTATAAGTTTGATTAAACTTATTCTGTTGACTTCTTTTTTTGTTCTCTTCAATTTTTCAAAAATTATAGATCCTGACCCAATTCTACTCGATGATGTATGGAGGTTTTTTCCCCTCATCTTTGCATGATTAAGCACATGGTGGATGTGATCATCACATTTTTTCTTAAAAATTCTTCTAATTTTCAATTCTTCATTAGGGTCTCAAGTAAATATCCACTGAAAGGAAAAATACATAATTGATTATATATTCAACAGTAATTTCATATATAAAATAAAGTGGATAGGTTACCTTAAATTTATTCCACCACAACTCTTTGGTGGGATCAGGAGTGTTTGTATAAGTCATTGAATCCCCTCACCAATAGTTATTCACAATTTTATTAATACCATGAATAACATGTACAGAATCGGCAAAACTATAATACAATATGAAATAAATGATATTAAATATTTATAATAATTAATAACATTAATTATTTTAAAATACTTACGAATCATCGAGAGGAGATATAAACTCTCGACTATCGATCATCTCTACAGCTGATTGTTTAGTTGAAGGACCTTCTATGAGTACTGGGAAATGGGAAGGTCCTAGGGAGTCATGTGTACAAGATGGTCCTGCACCTGAACATGAAAAAATAAACTTACTTTATGCTCTAACTTTTGAAAGAATACCCCAATCAACACACCAATCAGTCACCTCTAATGATCTATAGGAAAAAGATAGTGTAGTTAAAATATATGACTTTAAGATAATAAATATATAAATAATAAAATTAATTAAGAAATTTATAAATCTACCTATTGAAATTAAATTTGCATATTTTAAACATTAAAACTAAATTTACAGATTAAAATAAAATTTATACATAAACTCCAATATCCATATATTAAAATGAATTATTAATATTTTTATTTTAACCTAACTTGCCCATCGTGAAAAATCAAAATCATCATCGTCATGAGCATGGTTGTGGTTGTCGTCGTCATCATCGTCGTCGTCTTTGTCTTTATCTTTATCTTCATCTTCATCGTTATCATCGTCATTTTTATGAATTTCAATTGTATCCACGTGTATCATTACTCCGTTGGGATCTCATAATGTAGGAGTATTATATTTCTTGATCTGAAATGTGTTTACAACTTCGTCTTGTTGATATGCAATATCTTGCCAACATTCTTCAACTTTTTCCGTGCTTTCATTTTACCAACAACCCATCATTTATTTTTGTCATGTTTCAAACTAGGATATAAAGTATATATAAAATACCTGAATCGCTTGTTGTGCCAACACAATTGGTTTATATCTCTTATATAATTTTTTATGATTTATTTCTGTAATATCCTAGAAATTGTAGGGTTTGAACTAATCAATTAAAAACCAAAGTCCTAATTAGTTCGAATTAAGTGGGTTGAAACCTAAATTATCCAAGCCCATTTAGGTTAACTAGGTCAGATCTAGAATTTGGTTAAGACTATGCTAAAATAAAGGGGATGAGAAGATTCGTCTCGCTAAGACGAATCAAACAAACCTGGGTTAGGTTTGATCGAAGATCGTTTGGTTAGTGAATCAAACGAACCAAGATTGAACCAAACTGCACCAAGTTGATTTGGTTCGTACTGGAAAAGGTTTTGATAGAATAAAATGGTTAAAAAGTTTTGTCTCGCGAAGACAAATCCAACAAAACTGGTTTGAATCAAATCAGAGGTCGTTTGATTAGTAAACCAAGCGAACCAAAACTGAATTCGGTTTGCTACAATAACCGATTTAACCGTTATAATAAATCTTAGGTTTTAAGTTGGTTTAGCCCAGTAAACCCTAGATTTTTAAGTTGAGTTAGCCGAAATCTTAATCCCGTTTAAAATTACTGTTCATTCCTCATTATAACTAAACCTTTTCCACCGCCGTCCTCCACGCGACCCCGTCCCTGCTCCTCCGCGCGACCGCTCCTCTGCGAGTTGGAAAACTTGCGGTTCTCGGGCTTTAAAAGCCGAGTATCGGAGCAAACCCTAGGCACACTTTCCCCTCGCGATCCCTCTTTGGAAAACTTGTGGTTCTCAGGCTTTAAAAGCCGAGTACCGGAGCAAACCCTAGGCACACTTTCCCCTCGCGATCCCTCTTTGCCCGACGCCACCACACGGCTCGACACCGCCACCTTTGGTTTGCCGCCGCCGCATTGCTTGTGAGGAAGAACGCCGGAGCTCTCTGCCAGAGACACCACTGCCCCGGCCGACCAGCACCATGCCTCCCGCGCAGTCGATCCCCTCCCCTGCCCTGCCGCCGCTCAGCCGTCGCCTTTAACCGCCGCTCATCCTGTTGCCCGCCGGTCCGCCACCGCTTACCCGCGTGATGCCTAGCGATCCCCTGCCCGACCGTTGCCCTTCCAAACGTCGCTGTGTGAAGGAGACGTGGATTCTGTCGGCCAGAAGGAACCCTGCCGCCGGCCGCGGTAAAAGGTTATTGATTGATTAATTAGATATAGTTAATTAAAGTTGTTTAATTAAACAAATAATTAATTAAGATACTTAGTTTAATAGATGATAAATCTGTTTAATAACTAGAATTAAGTGCTTAATTTGATAACGTGATTAGAAGCGATTAATGGTTATTGATTGGGATTAGTTAATTGATGTGGTGATGAGTATAGAATTATTAATTGTTAAATTAGTTTAGTAACCAATTTAATTAATGTAGTCAAGTAATTAACTTACTGATTTACTTGTTAATTAGTAGGTGATTAAGATATAATTAAAGAGGGATTGATAAAATAAGTTAAATTGATTAGTCGTTGGATTAATTTAAATAGGTTAAGTTAGTTTAATTTCGGTTAAAGTATTAATTGATTAATAATAATCTATTTAAGGGGAAATGATAAAGTGTGTTAATTGTAATTGGGTTAGTTGATTCGGTTAACATTAAGATTTATGCCTAATTAACAAGGAGAGTAATTTATTTAGGTAAATAATTACTAACTAAGTTATTAATTGACTTACATTGGATTATTTTGTAATTTAGTAATTAACAAGTTCGTTAGTAGGGTTAATTGAATTAAATTGGAATGAGGTGAGCGTAAATTAAATTAACCGAGTCGTATTAAATTAAGTTAACAGGAGTTTAATCGAGTTATACCACCTTAGAATCCACTAGAATTTTCTTGGATAGAAATTAACATAATGATATACTTAGCAGTGTTGTAATTGTAAATTTCAGGACTTTGATTGATACGGAGGGATTTGTATTGCGACGATTCGTCAATCAGGTGGGTACTCCTGTGCTTGGTCAACACAGGTCCTCTTTTGTAGTGCATAATTAAATTGTTATTCTGTTGCTATCCTTATTGCATTGTTGCCTGATTCGTTGCTTGATTCATGCTTGATATTTATCGTTGACTCTGACATTATCTGTTTATCTTTAATACAGTCTTATTAATCGTTGTTTATCTGTATTAACTTATCATGATTGATATTGCACATACCTTGATGTTATAGTAGTAACCGTTGAACTATGCATCGTAGCATGTTGTTGTTGTTAACTCTCACTGCACAGTGTGGGTGAGAGCATTATAGCACTGCACAGTGTGGGTGCTACCAGGACTAGCTATATAACTCTCCTGAAGACTGCCCCTCCCCTTCGTGTGTAGTGGTTTGTTGTTGGAGCGGGTAATGCCTGTCGTGCATCCCAGTTCACTGCACAGTGTGGGTGTCTGGAGATGTTGAGGTCAGACAGTGATATTTTCCCCGCTCCCCACTCACGTGTAGTGGTCTGTTGTTGGAGATTGTGCAGTTGTCCTGTTTTGCGCCCCAGATCATTGTGTGGGGGTCTGGGGGTGGCGAGTGCAGACAGTGACCATGCATGCATATGTTGTTGTTTACTGCATTTATAGCTGATGCACTTGTTGTTATATGATTATGTATTTGTTGTTATATGACTGCTGCATTTATATGACATGACATACATGATTCTCATATTATATGTTGACCTTGCTCTTGTAGTATCATGTTGAACTATATACCTGTTGATATCCATGCTTATATTCATTTGATACCTTGCTGTATTATGCACTTTTATCTAGTACACACTGAGTATTTTTATACTCACCACCCAGACCCTGGGGTTGCCTTGTTTTCTCCCCAAGTAGCAGATAGGAGAATAGTACTTGGAGCTTGTATTCTCGAGTGGATATGGTTTGGATTCGTTGTAGAGTCGGTTGTTTGATTATGTTGTAATCACCAACGTTCTAACAAAGTATTTCAAGGATTGAAAGGTTTGACGAACAAAGAAAAGTATGGTGTACCTGTTGATTTATAAGATTTTGACATTGGCAATAATTCTACCGATTGCGACTAGGGGTGCAAGCGAATTGAGTATGTTTGTGAGCTTTTTGATCCATCTCAAAAAATATTTGATTCGTATTTGAAATTATCGAATTCAAGCAGATCTCGAACATGTTTGACAATTTTTTGAGCTGAATTCTAATCCATAATATTTTGTTCGATTGTTCATGAGTGACTCGCGAGCTGAACTCAAATCGAACTGTGATTATTTTTATATAATTTTAATTTAAATATGCTCAAATTAAAGTTTGAATAATTTGAACTGAACTCAAATTTAAGTCATTTCGAACTATAGTTTGATTCTGCTCGAATCAAAGTTCGAATAATTCGAATCGAACTCAAGCTCGAATTTTATTTCGAACGGAGCTCGAGCCAAAATTACTTATATTTTCGAGCTTTGAATCAAATTCAACTATCACATATATTTTTCGAGCTAGAACTCAAAATATCAATATTTTCATATTATTCGACTCGATTCAATTAGTTTGCACCCCTAGTTGTGACTACGATCATAAAGAGAGTGCTTTTTACCATAAGAATTATGAAAGACAGATTATGTGATCGAATGGGTGATGATTGGATGAATAATAGTCTTACTGTGTATGTAAGTAGTTATTTTGTGATGCTTTATAAATATAAGATTTTATATTTTTTTATTTTAGTAATTATAATGTTGCTTATGGTGAATCAAGATCTTAGCTCTGCCCTGTTATGAATGGAGCAAAAGAGGATGGATAAGGAAGATAAGTATAGGTGAAATGACAATTGAAAGGAAACTAGGGGCAAAAAGAAAATTCATATAAGATTTATGCTAAAAAGTGGCATATATAATGATGTAAAATTGGCCAATCCACCTACGGTTTGGCCCAATCCGACTTGATCTATGTCATCTACACCACTTGTCAAAAATGGATCTTTCATATTGAGGCCTAACCTACATGTTGGGTAGGCAGTAGGGGTTCAAGTCATAGGTTGAGTTGTGGTGGGCACAACACGAACCTAAACTAAGCATAGACGCATGTTAGGCCAGATACAATTCACATGTCAGACTAAATCAACAATAGGAAAAAAAAAAAAAGGAAGGAAAGCTTCAATAATCAAAAGGGATAATGATAACTTCTATTTTGAATTTTATAAAAATGACTAATTTTAACCTAAGATTACAAAATTAATATTTTAAAGAAATATATATTTCTCTATAAATACCTCTAAATTTTATACTTTATTTTTTTCTACATATTTTCTGTTTTTTCAAATATTTGTTTTTAGTTTTTATATTTTTACATTTAATATTTTAATTTTTTTTTTGGCTCAATATGCCTTGAACACAGGCGAGGATCAAGTGGGCTTGGGGGAATGTGCAATATTTACGTCACAGGCTATGCTAAACATGGTCCATGACAAATCCTATCATGCTTAGCACTGCCTGTACCAAAGAGTGTCATGTGTAACAACATAACATCTAAATAAATTAAGCCTAGGTCCATTTACACCGTGTGTATATGAAGTTAGGACATGATTGAATTGTTTACCCCAAATGGGGAACGCAATCAAAGGATGCTGGACATCTGGATTGGCTACGCCATCTTGGTCGGTCCCACAGTCTACACGGTCGGTCTCACAATCATCTGATTGAATTGATTATTACAGGATAGATATTGCTATGATAGACAAGCATCGAATTTTGATAAAGTCAAAAAAAATACTTTCTCCCACAATGATCAAGTATAATTTCTCGATTTACTTTATGCACATGAAATTACTAGATTGACAAATCCCACTTTTTATTACAATTATACACATGGAATCACATCCGTTAGACTAGATCAACTCAGCTGTGAAGGGCCTGCCCCAAGTTTTGTTCTTGATGCTGCTACTTAGATTCCTTTTCCAGATCTACAGGCCTCTGAAATCTCAACTTTCCAGATTTCGTAAGTAGAAAAAAAAATGCATTAAGACAGATCAAGTCAACTGTCTCAAGTTAAAATCAAATATTATACCAGCCATTAATTGCAACTAGTAGTGTTCAGTATCAACTACCACTTACAGATCAATTAAAAATCTACGTATTTAAATCGATCGAACCAGTCGCTCAATGGACCACCATGCTTTGCTCGCTCCATTCGTGATGGTTTTAAAACTAAACAGCGAGTAAATTTCCGAGTGGCAACGAGGAAGAAGAAGACCCTGCTGCAACAATGGAGCACATCATTGCCTTCCTCCTCCTCCTCTCCACCTTCCTTCTTCCTTCCTCATCCCATCACTACACCGCCTTGTTCCACTTTGGCGACTCGATGTCAGACACCGGCAACGTCCGCATCGGCCGGCTACCTTACGGCATGACCTTCTTCGGCCGCGCCACCGGCCGGTGCTCCGACGGACGCCTAGTCATCGACTTCATCGGTACGTCAAAGAGCAGAGTAAAAAATTAATATTAGTGCCGATTAGTTAGTTAATCAGGATGGTGCGTGTTTGGCAGCTCAGGACCTGGGATTTCCACTGCTGCCGCCGTCGAACGAGAGGGAGTCGAACTTCAGCAAGGGCGCAAACTTCGCGTGGGTGGCGGCCACCACTCTCGGCTTCGACTTCTTCAACGAGCGAGGGCTGAGCAAGGGCCTCTGGGTCAATGCCTCCGTTTACGTCCAGGTCGACCGGTTCGAGAAGCTCTTGCCCTCCATCTGCGGTGCCCCGCAAGGTGCTCCATCCAAATTAATTAGCTTCTTTAACAAACTGCATGCATGTTTAATTTGAGCTCATGAATTAATGATTCGTTCCGACGGCGGCAGACTGCAAGGATTGCCTGGGCAAGTCGCTGTTCATAGTGGGCGAGTTCGGGGGCAACGACTACAGCACCGCTCTATTCTTCGGCAGGTCCATTGACGAAGTCACCACCTTCGTGCCCCACGTCGTCCACGCCATTTCCGACGGCGTCGAGGTAATCAACTCATGCATCAAGTCGAGGGAACTAAGAATTCCATTGATCGCATATATATGTGTGTGTGCGGTTGCAGAGGTTGATCGGGCTCGGGGCGGTGGACATCATCGTGCCGGGGCTGCTTCCGGTGGGATGCTTCCCCTTGTACCTGACCAACTACCACACGCAGGACACCGAAGACTACGGCCACAAGACTGGCTGCGCCAGGAGATACAACGCCCTCTCGTGGCTGCACAACGCACAACTCCGGCGATCCCTCGACGATCTCCACCGAAAGTATCCAACAATATCCCTCCGATACGCCGACTACTACTCGCAAATCTTCGATTTCGTCATCAATCCGCTGAAATACGGTGAGTGATCTTCTAATTAATTCGCCTCCAGCTTGCTCATTTTTTCATTAATTGAGAAAAGTCACGGTTTAATTTTCATAAGCCGATATCATCCACGGTTGTTGAGCGTTAGTAGCCAGCCTGCGTCATTGCTAGCTTTAGGTTGAACACACTTTCTCAGAGATTAATTATAACCAATCGCCCACCTCACGTGAATTGAATGAGATCATAAATGTGCCCCGGGACATAAGTTGAGTTGGTTACGACGGAATAGAATTGTTAAAGTGGGCAAGAGTCAAATTTCAACGAAGCCGACGCAATATCCTTTTTTGTCGTGGTTAACTGCAGCTTTTCGATTTACCTCCTCACAGATGATCGTGAGGGCGACTGTGTAGGGTCGCTGGACTGGAGTGATGGATTACACCTTTTATGTTGAAATGAGATCGAATATGTAAATTTGAAAATAAATTAGCCTGATCAACTGAGCAGACAAAAGATGAAATTTATCACTCCAGCGGTCCTATACGATCAATTCACGATAATTTGTGAGGAGGTAAATCGAGAAACTGCAGTTAACCACTATGGGAGAGGGCATTGCCTTAGCTTTATCGAGATTCGACCTTTGCCTACTACAGTAAATTTGTCTTGTAATAATTAACTCAATTATGCTCCGAAAAAATATGATCAACTGAGCACGATTCTTACGTACTGAGAGTTTTAATAGTTGTTGATAATTCATCAACGAACGTGATTATAAATTACAATCACGTGGATAGTTTCTCTCACATTCTCTACAAAGCATTGGTTGTGCAATTCGATAATATGCTACAAAAATACAAGAAGGATATGTATGGAATAATTGAGTTTTATCTTCAATAAAAGGTGAAATTTACTATCCCAATAATTTTACACGGTCAACTTCACGATCATCTATGAAAAGGTAAATCAAACAGTTACAGTTGATAACTATCGGGAGGGCTCCAAGGGCATAATTGAGCTCTATCAAGACTTATGAAACGTGATGCAATATTAATTGCCAATTGAATCGTGGTATTCAAGGCGAGGCTAAGAATTGGACTTGTCCAACTATTCGTGGGGTGTTTTTGATCTTTCATCACCATTGATCATCCATCTTAAAGAAAATGAGAAATCGAGTAAAGTCTTTAATTACCATTTGAGGCTCCTTTTTCTAAAGTCTTGTAATTAATTTCAATTCATTGATAGTTAGTTAATTATCCTGATTGATTAAAATTGACTGACAGGGTTTACAGCGGGAGCATTAAGGACTTGTTGTGGAAACGGCGGTGGGCTTTACAACTATGATCAAGGTCGCCGGTGTAACGATAAAGGCTACACAGTGTGCGAGAACAGATCGACGCACGTGAGCTGGGATGGCATCCATATGACAGAGGCAGCCCACCGTGTGATCGCCAATGGATGGCTTTATGGCCCCTATGTCAATCCTCCTATTTTGGCAAACTCCTCCAGGACCTAGTCTGTCAATTGTTGTCTATGAATTTAGATCAATATTCATAGATAATTGTTTCAAAGTAGTTGTTGCTGTTGAAAAAAAGTAAATAAAGAATAAATAAAATTAGCTTCAATATAAATGAGCTGATCGTATTGAAAGTTTTATCGCAATAAGATTGATTTTGTTGAATCATACCATAAAAATATTATAAATATAATTAGATTAGAAGCGCTTTTTATGTGTGCGTATGTAAGGGTGGAAAACTCGAGCTTGATTTGCTTTGAATTCGACAAAAGTGAAGGATTAAGTTTCTATTAGGTGGGTTGTTGGAGAATATATCGAGGCTAGTGCTCAAGAACAAGATCACTCTAGGCTCCAAATCGTGTTTCAAAACACTGTCCTTAAGACTTTATTTGGTCTATAAATTGTGCAACACAAAGACCAAATATCCTTTAGGATTAGATGAAGCTAATTGCCTTTACTTTGCACTAAGTAAGACAATTCAGAAAACAAAGGAAAGAAGAGCAAGAGAGTGTGTTTGTTTTTCATTCAACTTAGCCCTTTTATAGACTACCATGACATTGAAATGGCCAAGGGTTGTGACTTTTCCCAAGTGTCATTACTTTTCCCAAAAGTCACAACTTTTCTCAAAGGTAGCAACTATTCCTTTGAATTTTATTTTCAATTATTAAAATATCCAACAATCCCCCGCCATTTTCAATAATTGAAACATACTTTATTCATGGATTACAAACACATCTTGATAATTTGCGCATCAATAATGGTATCTTTCGATTGAACCACTATCTTAGTGAAGGTTTCTTATAATTTGTAAACCATTTTGGTAGCTAAGCTTTGAACCAAAGGTTTATGTTACAAACCACATGAACAATCACACACAAATTCACTTCTTTCCAATTGTTACAAACAACATACATTTTATATAATGTTACAATCCTTTCATGAATGTGTCAAAGTTTAAGTCCAAAACTTTAATTGGATAATTAAATCCTACATTCATATAGGCAAGTTCTCAAATGCCCCCGCCATTTGTGGCATTTTCTGAGACTTGTTAAGAATCATCAAGTTCATCCTCACTTTACTAGCGGGAATTTAAACACTTATCTTTGATATGGTGTTTCAACCTTTGTCCAATGTACTTTTCACTACATTGAATCCAAGACTACGTAATATGGTAGCGTTGGATTGAGGTTTCCATTGTTAAAGGTTTATATCATGGACTTCAACCCCATCTCAATGGAGGTTCTTTCAACTAAATCTCTAGTTAATCCTTTTGTTAAAGGATCAGCCAAGTTTTCTTTGGATTTAACATAATCTATGGTTATAACTCCACTTTTTATTAAGTCTTTAACCATACTATGTCTCACTCCAATATATCTTGACTTGCCATTATAGACCTCACTATAAGCCTTGGCAATCATACTTGTGTTATCACAATGTATAGTTATAGGAGAGATAGGCTTTGGCCACATTGGTATCTCATACAACAAATTTCTTAGCCATTCAGCTTCCTTGCTAGCTGCAGCTAAAGCTACAAACTCGGCTGCCATGGTGGAGTCGGTTATGCATGTTTGTTTCTTAGATGCCCAAGAAACAACTCCACCACCTAGAGTAAAGATCCAACCACTTGTTGAAGAGTGATCGTCTTTATTCGTTATCCAACTAGCATCTGAGTATCCTTCAAGTACTGAAGGATCTCCCTTATAGCTTATACTATAATTTATTGTGTTCTTGAGATATCTCAAAATTCTTGTAACACCTAACCAATGTTGTTTGCTGGGGTTACTTGTATACCTACTTAATACCCCTACTGCATAAGCAATATCCGGGCGTGTACAAGTCATAGCATACATCAAACTTCCTATCACTTGTGAATATTTCAACTGTGATACTGCCGAACCCTCATTCTTGACATGATCAATTTTAGGGTCCAATGGAGTTAAAGCTGGTTTACAATCATAGTGATTGAACCTTTTGAGAACCTTCTCAATATAATGAGACTGTGAGAGTAGGATTGATCCTTGTTCTCTTTTGATCTTTATGCCTAGGATGACATCGGCTTCTCCCATATCTTTCATATCAAATTTGCTTGAAAGCAATCTTTTGGTTTCTAAGACTTGTTCTAAGTCTGTACCAAAAATCAACATGTCATCCACATACAAACATATTATGACACCTTTGCCATTTGAATACTTGCTATATATACATTTATCTGATTCATTGATTTTGAATCCACTAGCAAGTATTACTTGATCAAATTTTTGATGTCATTGCTTTGGAGCTTGTTTAAGTCCATACAATGACTTCACAAGTTTACACACTTTGTGCTCTTGTCCAAGTGCCACAAACCCTTCGGGTTGTGTCATATACACCTCTTCATCTAACTCACCATTCAAAAATGCAGTTTTAACATCCATTTGGTGGATTACCCATTTTTGGATTGATGCAATTGCAAGTAGTACCCTTATAGTAGCTATCCTTGCAACTGGTGAGTATGTATCAAAATAATCAAGGCCCTGTTTTTGGATATAGCCTTTGGCTACCAATCTGACCTTGTATTTGTCTACAGTTCCGTCGACTTTCAATTTCTTTTTGAAAATCCATTTACAAGCTATTGGCTTGGAACCGGGAGGCAAATTCACTAGAACCCAAGTATTGTTTGACAATATTGAGTCTATTTCATCATTGATTGCCTCTTTCCAAAATGATGCATCTTGTGATTTCACAGCTTCATCATATGTTTTAGGATCATCTTCTGTATTAAAACAGAAGGCTATTTTGTTACTTAGTTCATTTCTTGTACCTTCAACAAGATAAGTAACAAAATCTGAACCAAATGATTTGACAATCTTTGCCCTTTTGCTTCTTCTTAGCTCAATGACCTCATTTTGGTCATTTGAATTAGCAACATCATCATTTCTCAAGTCATTGTTTATGTTCTTGGAAATAGAACTGAATCTTTGTTCATCAAAGATTGCATCTCTTGATTCTATGATCGTATTGATTCCTATAGAATCATTGTGTTCAATCACCATGAACCTATAGGCTTTGCTATTTTGTGCATAGCCTATAAAGATGCACTCTACACCTCTTTCTCCCAATTTTCTCTTTTTGGGTTCAGGAAGCCTCACAATGGCTCTACAACCCCATACTCTTAAGTGTTTGAGGTTAGGTTTTCTTTTGTGCCAAAGTTTATAAGGGGTTATTGAACTTCTTTTGTTTGGTACTCTATTGAGTATATAGCAAGCTGTAAGTACAACTTCACCCCAAAATCCTTGACTAAGACTTGCATTAGTCATCATGGAATTAACCATTTCCATTAACACCTTATTTTTCCTTTCAGCCATGCCATTTTGTTGTGGTGTATAAGGTGCAATCAACTCATATTTGATACCGGTTGACTCAAAGAAATCTTTATC
>NC_133878.1:18919-47239 GCF_044706935.1 Curcuma longa | reverse complement strand
CAGAGCCGAGCACAAGTCCAACAAGTCTGGAGGACTTGGTTGGCATAAATTCTCCTGAATGGAGTGGGTAAGGACACGTTCCCAGAGTGGAACAGGAGGCGTCAGACTAACCTAGGATTTCGGGAGAAATCCGAAGTTAGACTCACAAGGTAAAATTAGGTTTGCTTCTTTGTATGCATACTTATTTTGCAGGAACCATAATGCAGACTGAACTTCAAAAGGCCATAACTTTTGACTCGGAACTCGGAATGAGGCAAACTCGGATGCGTTGCGAAGAGTAGTACCACTCAACCTTATTATCAGTACATTAGTCTCCCTGTGTTTAAGATAGCGTATGTCCGTCAATTAAATGAGTTATTGACAACTCGAATTTAATTAACTTCTAATCCAAGAGTAGTACCACTCAACCTTATTATCATGCGGACAAGGTCCACCTGCAGGGTTTACATGATAATCCTTATGAGCTCCTCAAGGGGACATCATCAACCTAGATTATAGGACACAGATTCCTTCTATAATCAACAACACACCATGTACATAATACTACTTCCCAACTTATCGGGCCTATTGATCTATCGATCTAAATCTCACCCTTTGATGAATTAAAGAAGTACATACTAAGCACATGTGTTTGTTATTATATCGGGATTAAGAGCATGTACATCTATAGTAACAGAGGTTTAGTCCGATTATATAGTCAGTATAAATCGAACAATCCTCAAATGGTCCTGCTCAATACACACTTAGTGTACTAGTGTAATTCTATAGTCAAGATAGACTAAAACCAAATTACACTACAACCACTCCAATGGTTTGTCCAATCCATCTTGGTTGTGAACACTGTTTATAACCTATAAGGAACTGATAACATGGTCTTTTGTGTGTGACTTCGTACACCATGTTTATCTACAATATAGATTAAATGGACACTTGCAAAATATTGACCAAATGTGATTCTTATTTCAGAATATTTATTTACACAGCTAGGATTCTGGTATACATCCCAACAATCTCCCACTTATACTAGAAGACTACGCTGCTTTATATGCTGCCATACATTTGATTCTCATCCCCTCCACATGCCGATCAAAAGCTCTCGCTGGAAGGGCCTTTGTGAAAGGGTCTGCCAGGTTATCCTCTGATGCAATCTTGACCACAGCGACTTCTCTCCGTTTGACAATCTCTCGTATCAGGTGGTACTTGCGCTCAATGTGTTTACTTGCTTTATGGGCTCGTGGTTCCTTTGAGTTTGCAACTGCACCACTATTATCACAATAAATCGTGATAGTCTTGGGCAAACCAGGAATCACATTTAAGTCCATCAAGAAGTTCCTGAGCCATACAACTTCTTTGGCTGCCTCAGAGGCTGCCACGTACTCAGCTTCCATGGTAGAGTCTGAAATGCATTTCTGCTTTACACTCCTCCATGTTATGGCTCCACCTCCCAATGTAAACACATATTCTGTTGTAGACTTACTCTTATCCCTATCCGATTGGAAGTCAGAATCCGTGTAATCCACAGGGATTAAATTATCTGCCTGGTAAACCAACATATAATTTCTAGTCCTTCTCAGGTACTTTAATATATGCTTTACCGCAGTCCAATGTCCCTGTCCTGGATTACTTTGATATCTGCTAACCATGCCCACGGCAAAACAGATATCCGGTCTCGTGCATAGCATTGCATACATTAGGCTTCCTACTGCCGAAGCATAAGGAACCGCCTTCATGTCCTCTATTTCCTTTGGTGTCTTAGGACACATCTCCTTAGATAGAGGAACTCCATGCCTAAAAGGTAGAAAACCCTTCTTGGAGTTTTGCATGCTAAAACGAGTTAGGATAGTATCGATATAGGAAGCTTGGGATAAGCACAACATCCTTTTCTTGCGATCACTTATAACTTTGATCCCAAGAATATGTGCGCATTCTCCTAAATCTTTCATATCGAACTGCTTGGACAACCATACCTTTACGTCTGATAATATTTTAACATTGTTGCCAATGAGTAAAATATCATCTATGTATAGTACAAGAAATACCACCATGTTTCCGTCACACTTCTTGTATACACAAGACTCATCCAGACATTGAATAAATCCATATGATTGGATTACTTCATCAAACCGGATGTTCCAAGACCTTGAAGCTTGTTTGTGCCAGATGCACTAAGATCTTGCCTAAGAGTTTCGATGTTTGACAATACACCTAAGTCTGGTCAGTTTGACCAAGGGTTGATCCAAACAGGACTTGATGTTTGGATATGTGGAAGTGAGCAAGAAGGCCTAGACGGTTATGTTGATGCAGTCTTGTCCTGATTGTTATTTTGATGTTGACACCGATTTAAGTTCATCGCTTAAGAATTGAGTTCGGAGAGGGCTCGGTAGCTCGTTCTCTGGACTAGGTCAGAGAGGGCTCGGTAGCTCGTTCTCTGGACCGGATGGAGTTGGAGAGGGCTCGGTAGCTCGTTCTCCGGACTAGGTCAGAGAGGGCTCGGTAGCTCGTTCTCTGGACCGGATGGAGTTGGAGAGGGCTCGGTAGCTCGTTCTCCGTATTGGATCAGAGAGGGCTCGGTAGCTCGTTCTCTGGACCGGACGAGGTCAGAGAGGGCTCGGTAGCTCGTTCTCTGCACCGGATATGGTCGGAGGAGATTCGTTAATCTACCTCAGGACCGGATCACTATCGGAGGAAGCTTGGGAGCTTGTTCTCTGATTGTGTAGTCAATTGGGGTTAGCATGGGGTAGACTCAAACTGATCTGATCGTGTTCTGATTTATAACTTAGAGTCTAACTTGGATTAATCGATCAGATGATCGATTACAAAACCTTCTGTGAAATCCGGGAATTAAGGTTTAATCGATCGCCTGATCGATTAAGAAACCTTCTGTGAATTCTGGGAATTAAGGTTTAATCGATCGCCTGATCGATTAAGAAACCTTCTGTGAATTCCGGGAAACAGAACTTACGCACGGTAATCGATCTCCTGATCGATTACCGTGCCTTAATCGATCACCTAATCGATTAAGGAAATGGGTAATCGATCGGTTGATCGATTACCCACGTTACTGAGAAGAGTCTACGATATTTGATCGATTACTTGATCGATTATACTTTTTACTGCTGTACTCCGATTACTTTGCTGCTTTGCTTCGCTAATCACTGATCAAGTTGCAGGTTGGCGTTTGGCGTTTGAATTTGATGAAGAATGGGAAAGGTCAAGAGTTTGCTTTAGTTTTTGCGCAGGGTTGACGAGATCAGCTTCGCCGTGCTTTGAGGCAATAATGGAATCTGAGTAATTATTTATAAGAAAATAGTTTCTTGAGATGCATGCATGAGTATGCACTTTATATGAAAGAAGAAGGTTAGGATTTCTTACTTGTTTGCATTTATATGGATGACCTTATTTTTACATGATACAATCAGAAAATGATTGAAGAATTCAAAATAACAGTGAGTCACGAATTTGAGATGTTTGACATGGGACTCATGACATATTTCTTGGGAATTCAAATTAAGCAAATGAAGGATAGAACTTTTATTTCTCAAGAAAGATATGCGAAGGAGGTTCTTAAGAAATTCAACATGTGTAATTGCAAATCAGTTAATACCCCTATGCAATTTGGTGCACAATTATCCAAAACAAAGTAAAGAGAAGAAAAGATTAGTCCAACTTCTTTTAGAAGTCTTATTGGGAGCTTAAGATACTTGACATGTACAAGACCCGATATCTTATTTGCAGTTGGAGTTGTGAGTCGATTTATGGAAAATCCAACTCAATCTCACATGTTAGCAACAAAGAGGATACTTCGTTATATTAAAGGTACTTTTGATTATGATATTCTTTATTCATCTTCTAACAATTACAAGTTGATAGATTATTGTGATAGTGATTTTACTGGGGATATTAATGATAGAAAAAGCACAACTGATTTTATATTCTTTATGGGAAATAATGCAATTTCATGAAGTTCAAAAAAATAAATTATTGTGATATTATCCAGTTGTGAAGCTGAGTATGTTGCAGCTACTTCTTGTACTTGTCATGCTATATAGTTGAGAGATATCATTTTATTCGAGAATACATTGCAAAGAAAGAAGTTGAACTTCAGTATGTGATGACTATGGATCAAGTTACTGATATTCTTACAAAGCCATTCAAATTTGATGATTTTCAAAATTGAGATTCATGTTTGGAGTAAAGAAGATTCAAGTTTAACGGAGAGTGTTTGAAGTTGAATTAAACTTGAATGCAGCCATAATAAATATTTGAAATACATGAACTGAGTGAAACATAACTCTTGTAATTCATGTATCTAATTAATGATATGCGGTTTAAAAATGTATAAATATTCATGTAATATAAAGTTGATAATAAATCATTTTTTGTAAGACAAATCTTTTGCAATACAAGTTTATTCTTCTTCTCTTCCTAAGTAAGTTTTTCAGAGTCACTATCTTCCAACATACACAAGTTCTTCGTGTGATTTCTGCATGAAGATTGAAGACCCTTTGCATTTAAGTTTGTTTTTTTCCCTTGTGACACCACCAAACAAAACAAAGAGCTCCCAGCTTTTCCTTTCCACTACTTCCACTTTATCTTCTTTATATGCGCAGGATTCCACTCGGCTAGACGAGGAAAAAAGACTCAGCATTCGCTTTCACGAGCCTGTGCTGCACTCCCTTAATGATTCTCTTCCATCAATGATCAGAATGTTGAATCGTAATCGATAGCATTCGCTGTCCAACGAGATGACATCTTGTTCCGTTCTGCGAACTTTGTTTAGCTAGGATTCCCTGCCAACTTGGAAAATGCAGGAAAGATAGCAAATCATTTTCTTTGAATCGATCGAGGGCTCCTTGGATTTGTTTGAATCCCATTCCATGTTCTTGTTTTGTCTATTCATGCAAGAGATTTTTGAAGCGAGACGTCGATGAGACCAGAATCAAACAGGTGATTATCATCATCACTTACACTTTTCCTCTGCAGTTGATTGAGTAAAGTTACTTTATTCCTAAAGCGAGTCCACTGTACGCAGACAGAAACTTTATCATGGCTTTTCTTTCATAGCTCCCCTTCCTTGGAGCCATTTTGCCTTTGACTCTCAGAGTGCTGCCAAAATGCCAGGAAAAAGGAAAAATTTTGGAATCGATATACATAATCTCACGGAACTCAATAGAGTAGCTAAGTTGTTTTCTCAATACTACTTTAGAATTCACCCTCCTTTCCCATCAGAATCAGATACTCAAGCACAAATGCCCTCAGAAATAAGTTGATCGGACTCTTTCATAGTTGGAGCTTTTCTTCATAACTTAACGTAGAAGAAAACTCTGGCCTGCAATTATCATTAATGATGATCCAATTATGTGACATCACAAAATAGATCATCCATCTAGTCATTGCTGATCGTTTTTGTTTTCCCTGTGAAAACGTGGGCATGCATATTTACTGAGTCAGTGAGCTGTTATCTGAGAGTACCAAGCATGTAAAAGACCAATCTGACAACACATCATGAACTCTTGGATTCCTCATGTCCTTTGTTTTAGGTACTGAACGAATTATTTCTGTAATCATCAGGTGTCTATGCATCCCATTGTTTGGTGTAGTTATCATAGATGGTATCGATCTGCAATGTGTACAGTAAGTGGTACTAATCTGTGTTGTAAATAGTATCACATCACTTACAGAGTTGCTGCACATATTATTTATCTTTAAGTTGCTTTCGTAATTGACATCTTTCTATAAGTATCTTGGCCAAATTTAGTTTAATTAACTATACAGCATCAGAGGATTGTGGACTTTGTCTTGTTCATCTGGTTTTTTCCTTTGCTTTCGTTTTCTACTAGAGTTTCTGATCAGCTGCGGACATTGACGCATGAAAGAGAAGGTTAATCTGTTTCTAATTTCTACGATTAAGATAAAGTAGTTTTCCATTACTGAGTCTATAGATGAGAGCAGTGTTGCTCTCACTGAAATTACTGAGTCTGTAGATGTGGCATTTCATTTGAGTTGCATTTTAATTTCATTTAGTCCTGGCCAATATGAACGTCTGCTCACCAACTCAACCCCTCGCAAACTCAACCAGGGGCCTCTCCTGCTGTGCTTCTAGGCCGCGCCGGTATTCTCGTTGCTCCTCCCTTCTCTTCTTTTCTCTTCTCTTCTCTTCTCTTCTCCGACCATGCCATTGCTCTTTGGTTTCGTGGATCTACGAGAAAGAAGCTTTCTCCCGTGATGGGTGCTGAAGGAGAGGAGACGGGGCAGCAGGAGACAGAGGAAGGATCATGGAACCATTCCATGCATCTGTGTCTCCGTACCGCTATGCTCCTCCCTTAGAGAAAAGTAATTAATCAATCACAACAAAGAACACACTTTCTTCTTTCATCCCTCTACTAGCACGCGTACGTCGTCGATCGAGAAAAAGAATCATGAAGAGGAGAGTGATCAGCACCTCCGAGAATTATCTGATCCCTTCCTCTGGTGTGTGTTGATGCTTCTTGGTGCTCTGTTCTTATTCTTCCTTGGTTGTCTAGTCTTTGTAACAATTGAACTAATCAGCAGGAGAGGAGCAGGAAGCAGATGGATGTGCCGGGGGGCGATTCCAGGAGGTGGAGGAGGAGGAGGAGGAGGAGGAGGAAGCCGCCGGCGGAGGGACGTCGAAGAAGCGGCGGTTGAGCCCCGATCAGGTGAGAACTCTGGAGAAGCACTTCGAGGAGGAGAACAAACTGGATCCGGAGCGCAAGGCGCGGCTGGCTGACGAGCTCGCCCTCCAACCCCGCCAAGTCGCCGTCTGGTTTCAGAACCGCCGTGCCCGGTGGAAGACCAAGCAGCTCGAGCGCGACTTCGCGGCGCTCAAGGCCTCCCACGACGCCCTCCGCCGCGATTTCGACTCCCTTCACCGCCACAATCAATCGCTCCTCTGCCAAGTTAGTAGGAAGGAGACCGCGCGTCTCCTAGGTTCTTAGTTTTCGTAGTACACCGATCGATATACAGGTCGTTTATACTCGAAGAACTAATGATTTTGATCTCCTCATTCGGGCGCAGATAAAGCAATTGCAGGAGAAGCTTGAAATAAAAGAAGATACTGTGGCTAAGTCTGAAATTTCGACGAAGAACGTCGACGAGTCAGAACAGCCACCGCCGGCTGCTGCCGGCAGTAAAGCCGACGGCGTGTCGGACAGCGACTCGAGCGCTGTCATGACCGAAGCTACCGCAGACGTCAACGAAGACATCCGCCAGTTAGCCTCTGCCTCCGACAAACTGTCCCTAGAGGTGGCCGCGAGCGAATTTTCCTGCCCCGACTTGACGAACCTCATGGATTCGAGGACCGGATTCTGGCACCAAAGTCACGGCGCGATGTTGAAGATGAAGGAGGAGGGGGAGGACGAAGAGGACTTCATCGGTGCGTCTTGCTTTGACTTCTTCGCTGACGAGAAGGCGGCGGCGATGCTGAGCTGGTACTATTCCGGCGAGCGCTGGAACTAATCAGCGACAGCTAGTATCGAAGGGATCCAAAATAATATTATGAGAATTTGAGGGCTTATCCGTAAAAAATTTGTTTTGTAATTTTATATTTAGTAATTCCTCCGAATCGAATCATAAAAGTTAAAAAAAAAACAGTATCGCTTCATTTAATTATTTTCAAATAAAAATTAAATGATAATACTCTAATGCTGTCCTTTCTGAATTGCTGCCACAGCCAAAGGGACTTTTTATTAAAAAGTTAAAATGTTATTTGTGATGGAGACAGGCTTGAATGGTTTTGTGTTAGCCCTGGTCGTCGTTTATTCATTTATCAAACTGTCTGGAAAAGAAAAGAAAAGAATCTGTTCAGGCAAAATTTAATTTGTGATGAGGTTCAGAGGTTGGAGGGTGGGTTTCGGTGACTGGGCCCGTTCGTCCCTGTGTTGTAGTCAATGGCAGGCATTGTGAGCGTTTGTTTGGAGTGGGTGTTGCTGGGCCCGTTCGTCCCTGTGCTGGCGCCTTGCGGCGTCTCATCCAGCACTAGGTCCAAAGACATCACGGCTCTGTGGTCATTGTCACGCTAATAAATTCTTTATCAAATGGCTCTAATGCGACAAGGGAGTAGGACCCCAAAGATGGAGATTCTTCAACCAATTTAATATTTAATTTATTTTTTTAAATAATAACAATAATAATAATAATTTGAATCAAATCTTAATCGATAATTCTAAACCGTAAGTCGATATTTCTAAAACTGTGAAATCACCGAACTAGGATCGGATCTAATTGTAATGAGTTGAACTAAGGATGATAATTTCTGCCGAATTTGATGACATATCCGACCTGAATAAAACAGAGTATATATGAATTTTTTAAACTTGATTAAATAATTAAGTAATCGAGTATGAAAATTTTTAAATTCGGATATGGAGACGGATCTAATAAAATATGATCCATATATATATATATATATAATTGGTGTTATTTTTGAAATCCTCCTAGGTTAATTTTTAAAAATCACCACTATTTTAGTGTTGATTTCCAAATATCAACACAAGTGATATTGAATTTTGAAATTCAAAACCACATATGATGATTTCAATATTAGTACTATGGTGGTGTTGGTTGAAGATGGACACGAGGATGAAGATGGATATCCGATCATTCGATGAATATAAGGAAGATGATGAAAATTTACCACTATTTTGATGTTAATTTTCAAATATCAACACAAGTGATGTTGAATTTTGAAACTTAACATCACAGTTAATGTTGATTTCGATATCAACACCACGGTGGTGTTAGTTGGGATGAATATGAGGATGCAGATGAATATCCAATTATTCGTTGGATATATGAATGAAGATGAAAATTGAATATCTGATGGGAATATAGATGAATATAATAAATAGAGATGAGAATAAATGGTATGAAATCTAACTCATTGTAATCTCCAAGTTGAACGTAGATGATGAATAATTTTGATACCCAATTCAGTAATTCAATGCGAGCTAACTTATAAACTAACACTATACATTATCCTCTCGATAGAAAAATAATAAATAATTAGTAATGATTTTTAAACAAATAAATAAAAAAAACTTTCGTGAATGCTAAAGTATCCAACACTTGAACTTTCATCTTTAATTGCTCTTAAGTCGTCGTCAACAACTCATAAAATTTTGCTATGAAAGATAAATTAGAGAGTTAATTTGCCTTAAAACTTTTTCCACGTGGAGATAATATCTAACTAATTTATCCTATCCTCTTCACTAAATTAAATAATTTCAGTCATGTAACTCATAACTATTAAATTTTAATTATTAATTATTTAGACGAATAATGATAAGTAAGTTAAATTTAATCATTTTAAATCTACATATTAGTATTTTATGAAATGACGATTAAATCATTATTATTTAAAAATAAAATAAAATATATATTTATAAAAGTAAAAATATTTTAAAAATTTATAATTGATCATGTTATATTTCTTTTATTTATTTTTTATAATTTTTGTTCAATTAGAACTTTCAAAAAATCGAAAGTTAATATTATATTTGGAACTTAAAAAAAAAGTCAAAATAAATCAAGAATAATATTATTTAAATTAGAATCCATTTAATCGGGTCTGATTTAAACCTGATTTGAGCCCAAACAGATCCAAAATAATATCCACCGATCCGTCTCGAACCGGACCCGTCTCGACCCGTAACTGGGTCAACGGCCCCGGTCCGAACCGATTAAATGAACTCAAACCGGTCCTAGAAGTTAGAAATAAAATCGTAGGTGACCTAAACCGCCTCCCGTCATCCTCGCAGTGGCCGCTGCTACCGCTTCTCACTCCAGCGCCCGCCGGGGACGCTAGCTCTCTGCAACCATCGTCGCTGCCGTTCGCAGTCACCTCCGCTCACCGCCGACTCCGCTCCCGTGACTCCTCTGCTCCCTGTCGACTCCTCTCCTGCGATTGCTTCCACTGCGTTCTTGTGACTGCTTCCGCCATTACTGATCTATGCCGATTTCTGTCTCCGCCTGCTTAAATTAGTTATTAACGTCGTCCATCGAATGTTAACTAGCATTGTGTTTTAATTCACAGAATAATTAAAAATGAAACAAAATAGTAGAAATAAGAGATCGATTAGTAAGAGGGAACTGTGCAGATCATGTGGTTAGTTTGGACGATCAGATGTACAATTCTAAATTAAGCACTAATGACATGAAGAATTAAGGATCTTCAACCTGGTTCAAAGTTTACACCCACATCTTCACGGACTTTTCTACAACATGTTAATCCGATCATTCTAAGGTACTGCCCCTCTGTGTTTCTAATCATCATCCTAAAGCTCATTATTTGATCATTTACTTCTCGGAGAAATTATTAGTGGACTAAATTAATCACTACAGAAACTATAATTATGAGATTCTCATAAACACCAACAATTAACTTGATTTATGGATGACCCAACTCTAACCATTAATTCAATAAGGAATGTTGAATTTTTGGTTAGAAATGAAAAAAATTAAAAAAGTGTATTTTGGACAATAAATTATTTAGTTTTTCCCTTTGTTCTAAGTAAACAATGTAATGGATTGATTTCATTCACCATCCTCAATTGAAGTAAATAAGCACACCAAATAAAGGATTCCTTTCCTCTTCCCTAGGGATTTTATTCCACCTTGGATTCCTTTCTTTCCTCAATCCACACCTCGAAGTCAAAAGAGCATAAGTCTCATGTTTTGGCTATTTGTTTTGTGTTGCAGTTATCATTATTCTTTGTTCCGGTGGCCCCCAAGTGCGCGAGGGTCATTGTATAGACCTGAAGGAATTTTTTCTTCCTCCCGCATCGGCTTGTTGGTGTTCATTTGGTGAAACGCAAAGTGTGTTGGAGGTTCCTTTCCTGTTTTCCTTGAATCGGGTGGCACCGTAGGTCATTGAAGGAAAAAGAAGCTGTTGGTTTCTAGGATGTACTTGGATTGGTAGCCGATTTACTAGAAGCAATGACTTTGTGGTTATAACTCTATTTGTATAGTAGAGAAGTTTAAGCCAATGTGGTATCCTTGTTTTCTTGTAGGTTGTCAAATGGTGGGATACCCGATGAAGGAAGATGATCATTGGGAACCATTGTTATTGCTTCTAGAGTTGTGAGTGGGTATGTTATTTGGATACAAAAAAAAAGAAGTAAAAAAGAGAAAAATAAAAAGGAGTTGGGTGATGGATGGTATGGTAGTCGAGATGGTTTGGTGTGTTGTTGAGATGGAGAGAGTGGTTAGTTTAGCGGTTGTATATAGGAATAGAGTTGTGGTGTTTGGATTTTGGTTATGGGTAGCTTGGGGAAGAATAGATTTGTGTTTAGAATTGTGTTTGGTATGCTGATTCTTGCATAGAATTTACCTTATGTTGATTGTATATGCTATGATTTCTTTGTGGTATTCGTACGCAGTTTGATAGGATAATATAATTATTCTTGGTGCATAGATCATAGTAATTCTATATTGCATTTAGTGTTGATTCACATTAAGAATGGCAGATGGATAGTTTCCTTACCTTGAGTTAGGGCATAGTAAACATAAGACATAATATAATGTGACATTTGGATAATGAGTTACTCTCTGAGAACAGAGGAAATAAAGTAAAAAGAACTGAGGAAAATCCAAAATGTCTCAGAACCATCTGAAGCGAGTCCTCAGAACAGTCCTAGCAAAATTCAACCAGAAACCTATAAAAGAACTAGACATCCTCATGGCTCTGGAGTGGTAAAAGGACACAAGTAGCAGGGAAAAGTGAGTCAGGCAAGTAGCATGAGTGAAATGTATCAAGGCAAAATGATACAAAATAATAAACTAAACTTTTAATGCACTACAATATAAATCCACGGATTGTTTACTGTTAATACTGCAATTGTATTTATTTGAGTGACTTCTTGTACTTATACTGACCTTTAGATTTACCTTAGGCAAGTCATTGGGTTTACTATTATTGTTGATTTGAGATATCAGTACTATTGAAGTTGGAATTTTCTGATTTATCCTTTGGTTTATTGCATATTTGCTGTATATATGCATGCGCGCGCGCACACACACACATATTTATTGTATTTATCAGAGATTTATCTTTTGTAGATTTTGGTTCTTTTAGAAATGTGTTGTTATTGTGCTAATTTCTTATCATCTTTATTTATCGATGCTATGTTGTGACCGTGTCTGGCATCCCAACATGGTTCAATAGATAACACAAGGGTGTGCCAATGGAATTATACACAGGAGTTAATGTAGACAAGGAAATGAATAACATAAAAAAAGAAATAATTTTTTTATTAAATGGATGTGAATATTGTTGAAGCCTGAGGATAATGGAGAATGAAAGGATAACTAGTACCGAGATCAAACCACCAAACTTCGGGTCTGATACCAATTAATGCAGCACCAAAATCAAATTAATGAACCATCTAGAAATTTAGAATAAAGTTGATAAAGCAAAAAAGATTATAACCTCACCTAGGTGAGATGAAAGATTCACGCATAAAAGTCAAATTGAAAATTATATTAATTCAAAGATAATTAATTATATGACTTTGGACTTCTTTTATAACTCGACTCAATAGCAAACACAGAAATAAATTAAAAAATATATTAATTTTAATTGAGATTATAATTATTACCTATTTATTATCAAAATAAAAAAATGTTAATTACCAAATGACAAAAAAATAAATATTTTTTAATTTCATTCCATTAATTATGGACACACCAATCTAAAATTTATCTTTAATTTATTTTTTAAAAATTATTTTCTTTTTTTTTGTTATTTGTTTCCTCATCTGCATTATTATTCCCCAATGAGGTGAATTTGACTCTTGGAGAAACTGTCAATGTTTCGTATTTAAGGTTAACATATTCTCTTTATTTAGAGTGTTTATTTTTATATTTAAGCCTAACCTATTTCCTATTTATTTTCATATTTACTTTAACTTATTATTATAGTGGTAGAGAATAATGAAAAAGTAACACAAAAAAGAAAATAATTTTGAAAAAGATAAATTGAAGATAAATTTCATTTGACGCATCTATGATTAAAAGATTCTTCATCTCCCTTCTTCTTCGTTATGGAGCGCCTCTCTTGCTTGCTGTTCAGCGACGTCACCTCTGTTTGCAGAGGGTGCCGCCGGATTTCTCTGCCACTGTGCGGAGAAGAGAAGCTGATGGAGCCGCCGATGCAGCCAGCGTTGGTTACCTCTGCCACCACCTTCTTTGGGTGCGTGAGTGATCGGCACAATCATGTTTTGTTTGTATTGTTGACCATATGAAAACAAAACAGAGGCAAATTTGTTTGCTTGTCGTGTGAAAGGAGGGAGATAGTAGGGGTTGTATTAGATTTAGATCGTCATAACTCTACGATTGTTGGGAATTGTTTCCGATAATTAGATGAGTTATTCAAACCCCATCAATCAATCTTGATCGGCTGACGTTCATCTACAATTCTCCCGGAAGCTTGCAAAGTTTTCGAGGAATTAATCCATCAACATCGGAAAGGATTTTCGGTTGTTTGTCCGTTATTGGCGGTCAACGGTTGACCTTCGATAACTACATCGAGAATAAGATTCACGATAATAGTTAGAAAGCCCCGGAACGATCGCGACACACGTTGTTGCGTTGTTTTCGGAACAAGGCTTCTCTTGATTAATTAGTACTTTGACATTTTAGTCTGTACCAATTTATGGATGTTTATTGTCTTGCCGCAAACCTGTTATGTTGAAAGTTTCATTTATTTCTTCATTTTCATTTAAAGCAAGCAATTAGTTGGTTGTGAACTTCTTTGTTCTATTAACTTCTAATGAGAAAATGTTTTCCATGACCATCCAATAATCATTCAGAATTTAATAATCATTTGAAAAATTAAACTTCATTAGCATAGATATCTCTGCTCCGTGAAGGTAGTTGTTGTCTGTCACATAGGGTACTATTCTGTTAATCTGACTTTGTTGTCTTTCAGTCATGTTTTATTAGTGTTACTTTTCATCTCCTCTCTTTAGCTATATGCATCTTCATGCACATCTATTTGACGTGATGAGTAACCTCATAAGGGTTTCATAATTTGCTTTCTCATTTAGGTTATCATTTTGATTGTACTTTTCCTATAGGTAAGGGATGAAATTGAACATTTATTGGACAATGAAATGGGCATTGCTGGAATGTACTTGACAGAGAAGCTTCTCCATCAGCCAGTTGGAGCATCAGCAAGATTCGGAATGCACGATAGCATTGAACAGGATGATGAAAGGTGTGCATATTTAAGGACTTTAGGAAAGAAAGGAATCTAAATGGACAATCCTTTGGTGCGCATATCTTTTACAGTTAATTCGCTGCCCAATACAATGAACAGGAAAAGGCACCTTTAACTTGAATTCTATTGCTGTTGGTTTTGGGGCTACACCTGATCCAGTGCCTTCTATTTAACTTATCTTTTCTCTATGTAGAAATGAACTCGAATCTAATGCTGGTGGAAGCAGTAATGGTGGTATAGTAGGTTTCAATCCTGACATCCATGAACTTGAAATGCTTTTAGAGGCTTACTTTGTGCAGATCGATGGGAGTCTACGTAAACTATCCACAGTAAGGTTCTTTTTTTCATTCAACAATGTCTTTTATATTTTTGTTTCATGCTTAATGTTGGCATTTCTTAACCAACCCCATCTAATCAGATAAGGCTTGGTTGTGTTGTTGTTGCTGCTTAAAGTTGACATTCTAATGTGCAAAATGAACTAAACAAAACTGAAACTTCAAATAACTTAGATTTTTGTTCCTAATGTGCAATCTTTATTTTGATACAGCTGAAGGAATACATGGATGACACGGAGGATTACATCAAAATCATGCTTGATGACAAGCAGAACCAGCTGCTTCAGATGGGAGTTATGCTGACCACTGCGACTGTGGTGACAACAGCAGCCATCGTTGTGACTGCTGTATTCGGGATGAACATACGTATACCGCTCTACGAGTCTTCTCCCATCAAATTTTGGGAAACCCTGGGGAGTCTCATAGGAGGTGGAGTAGTTCTGTACATATTCGCCTTCTGGTGGGGAACCCAGAGTGGACTGCTGCAGTGATCACAAACACAATCAAATGCCCCTCCCCGTAAATCGTAATCAGGTCAGGTGACTGCAATTACCTCAGTATCTTATTGGCTTTCATAATAATCACGGGACTTCAAACATTGCCTTAAAAACTGAAGTATTTGGTGACTGTCATTGTTGATAAAGCATGACAGTTATGGTGATTACTTAATTGTAATACTATTTTTACCAAGTTGTATGACGATTACACAGACTGCTAGTCCTGGTTCTGATACAGAGAAATGGGGAGGGCATTGGTTAGGATACTTGTTAAGTTTGAACTACTCGTAGTAGTACTCATTTAGAATTCTAGTAACCATGTGCATTTGATATTTTTATTCCTTCATTCTAACACATCCTGATTCAATGAGTTGGATGCAGACTCGTCGATACTTGTTAAACTTGGCCCAATATGAACATTCAGTTCAGAAATGATTTTAAAAGAAATAACAAAAAGTATGACTATGAAATATCTAACATAGCACTATCTAAAAATAAATTGAATAAATTGAAGATAACAAATTTAATATTCAATTAAAAAATTTATTTATATTCCTTTAATATATATATAATTAATTAAATAAATACATTTAAATAATTTATTAAATTAAATAAATAAATTTAAATACATATATATTTAACTTATTAATATTAGTAAATAATGTTAATCCTGAAAAATATTTATTAATAAAATTTTTATTAACCTACTAAATAAATAAAAAATATTTTAAAATGATCAAATAAATTTATATTATCAAATTTAATAACTAATCAAACAAATTTAAATTATAAAAATTTCAAACAAGTTTGAATTGAAAATTTAATAACATCTAACCAAATTAGCTCATAGAAATTAAACCACTCTTGAATAATCATTTTAACGATAATTTTAAACTCAGCTTGATTTAACTTGGATTTGATTATCAAATAAATTTAAACATCACAAAACGTAACTCGACTTGACTTATTAACCGCTCTACCTAAAGGAAACACAACCTGCAACTCGATTAGTAAAGCAAGAAAGCACAAGCATCTTTGAGTGGATCTCGTATAGGAAATAATAACAATTGTTTATCCACCAGAGATTATATTAGCAAATCTACAACACAGATTTGCATGGTAACCAAAACAATCTCTCTCAGAATATGTAGTTTGTGAAAAGTTTTGTTGGTACAAACATAACCATCAGAATGGATGCAAAATCAGGAAAGGGCCGCAAGTGCAAGGAGCACAAGTCATACGCAGATGCAATAGGTAGCAGCATGGGTAACTATTCTGCCCTGGATTGACCGGCACGAGAGGAAAGAATGATACCAACAATGAGGCCGTAGAGTGCCAGAGCTTCGGCGAAAATGAGAATAAGAATCATGCCAACGAACAACTTTGGCTGCTGTGCATTTGCCCTGAAATCAACACACACAGGTACATAAAATTGTTAATGCTGTCGAATACAGAATGAAATATCTATTTTATGTGATAAGGTTGTCAGAATAGCCTTGAAGCTGCTACTTTATCATTTTACAACAACAAAATGCTAGTGTACATGCTTGATAAGTGGTGATCGCGATGGTGGTTCTTTAAGCTTGGACGATATCGCTAAGGCAAAAAATCTAGTTATTTGGGATAAGATCTTGTCAACCATTTGGCCCCATTTAAATTGGATCATCCATCTCCAAAATCTATAAACCTACAAGGAACAAGCTTGCATTACATGCCTCCAGTTTGGGGATGCAAACATTTTTCCATTATTATTTGCAACTCTAAATTTTCCATCTTCTGATAAATTCATTTAGCATCTGAACAAGATATTTATTAGCCGAAATCACTTAGAGAGGGGTATTTTTCACAGTATAATGAAATTGTTAGAGGAAATGGAAGTGCTGTTAGATTGTAAGGATAACTTATATACTAGTAAGAAATTTCACCGAGATATGCTGAGGTCATTTAGGAAGTCAGTCATCAGGATCCACAGGAAATCAAAGAGAGTTTTAACTCAAGAAAAAATATAGTTCTACTCAAACCGCAGCGAAATGAGGAATTTTGGTCAACAGAAGAGAACTAGTTATAACTTCATACCTGAATTTATATGAAAAAAGAAACCAAAACAAATTAAAATAGCTGATCAGAATGTCGCTACAATAAGATGTAAGATAAATATGTAGAAAAGGATGAATCAAACAATGGAGAGGCAAATTAAGCAAAAAATCCGATAAGCAATTCCCAGATCGAATTCCAATCTGGAGAAAGTTACTGCATCTTGAGCTAGAACTATACAGATATCTATATTCCCCATTGACATAAATGTTCAAATAGATTAAGTATATGATAGAGGATAAACTAGAACCACCAAGAAACTCCAATGTATTCCACATGGTGATATCAGAATATGTTGGTACAATAAGATGTAAGATAAATATGTAGAAAAGGATGAATCAAACAATGGAGAGGGAAATTAAGCAAAAAAATCCGATAAGCAATTCCTGAATCAAATTACAATCTGGAGAAAGTTATTGCATCTTGAGCTAGAACTATACAGATCTATATTCCACATTGACATAAATGTTCAAATAGATTAAGTATATGATAGAGGATAACTAGAACCACCAAGAAACTCCAATGTATTCCACATGGTGATATCAGAATATGTTGCTACAATAAGATGTAAGATAAATATGTAGAAAAGGATGAATCAAACAATGGAGAGGGAAATTAAGCAAAAAAATCTGATAAGCAATTCCCGAATCAAATTCCAATCTGGAGAAAGTTACTGCATCTTGAGCTAGAACTATACAGATATATATATTCCGCATTGACATAAATGTTCAAATAGATTAAGTATATGATAGAGGATAAACTAGAACCACCAAGAAACTCCAATGTATTCCACATGATGATATCAGAATATGTTGCTGCAATAAGATGTAAGATAAATATGTAGAAAAGGATGAATCAAACAATGGAGAGGGAAATTAAGTAAAAAAATCTGATAAGCAATTCCTGAATCAAATTCCAATCTGGAGAAAGTTACTGCATCTTGAGCTAGAACTATACAGATATCTATATTCTGCATTGACATAAATGTTCAAATAGATTAAGTATATGATAGAGGACAAATTAGAACCACCAAGAAACTCCAATGTATTCCACATGGTGAGATCTACTCGAGTAAAAAGCTAAATGCACAAGGAAGTGGCAAATTAGAAATCAAGATGTGCTATATTTCAAATTGATATAGCTAGATATTCAACGATAGAAGAGATGTGCCATGTAAAACCTAAATCACACTCCAATACAAAAGATGCATCAACAAAATAAGTCTGATGAAACACTCAATGAAAACAAAATATTATTTAGATATAGTGACCTACAATGGACTATCATAGCAGATTATTCAAGTCATTTACTCTGCAGGAAGAACCAAAATTATGACTCAATGTTGAAATCAAAATAATCAGTTTTATGTAAGTTAGCAACAATCGTAAATGGATGCGTCTGAAGTAATCATTGATGCGATTAGAATTCAGATCTAGAACTAAAACATGACAGAATTTGTAAAGGAAAAGAGATCTGATGAAAATACCGGACGCCAGCATCTCCGACGATCCCGATCGCCATGCCCGCAGACAAACCGGCAAGACCGCAAGCGAGCCCGGAAGAAAGATGAGCGTATCCGTCGAAGAGGTAGTACGACTTAGCCTTGGGGTTGATCCCGGTGCTGATGATCACAGCGATGATCAACCCGTAGATCCCGAGCACTCCAGCCATGACCACGGGCACGATCGACTTCATGACCAGTTCCGGCCGCATCACGCCCATGGACGCCACACCGACGCCGCTCTTCGCCGTCCCGTACGCCGCTCCCATGCCTATTAACGGGTGGGAAACATATCATAGGGAACTAACAAGTACATAACCGAATTAACAACAGTAAAGATTGAGGGATCGTGTGATTACAGGAGAAAACGAGGGCGGCTGCGGCCCCGAGGAAACCGAAGAACGGAGCTGTCTCGTCGCCGCTGAAGGAGGACATGGCTCCGCCGGGAAGAACAAAGAAACCCTCCGAATACTGCGAAAATTTTGACCTTCCGATCACGATTTCTTCCCCAACTCGGAGAGCTCGCGTTATCGAGGGAGGAAAGTGGAGTCGTCGGAGGATATTCTCAAAATGCCCTTCGATCTCGAAATAATTACGGATTGAATTGTGAAGGAACTAGTGATGCAGGGCGGGGTATTTATGGCATTCTAATGACAGCTCCAATAATTATCTCTTTCCTAAATCCACCCATAAATTGTGATTATTCATTTATTACTTCCTAAATTGCTACGCGTGGCAGAGTTCTAAAAATCCCCTCCGAAATTTTCAATATTTTTTCTCCAAACGCCACTCTCTAATTTCGAAATTACTAAAATACCCTTTTTCTCTCTCTCATTTGTCTCTATTCTCTTTTTACAAATTCATGAACCTTTTATAAAATTTACTTTTTTTATTTATCAACAAAGAAGTTCCCCCAAAAGCAATCAATCTACTTATCATCTTGGGATGCAAATAATTTTATCCCACGTATAGTTAGATTGGTTATTATGAAATAGATTTGTTACGGTAGATAAAAATCAAATCTTGAAGAAATTGAGGTAATGCCCTTTCCTGTAGTAATCAATTACAGTTTTTTGATTTACCTCCTGGTTATAGAGCTGACGTATGAGGTCGTTGAGATGGTGGATTCCACCTTTGCTGCAGTGGAGTGTAAATAATTAATTTTTTATAAGTTAATAAATAAATTTATTCATATTTATAAATACTAAAATTTATTTATTTTATATATTTGAAAATTTTTATAAATAAACACTAAGTATTTACAAACTTTATATTCGTTTATAGTCTAGATTAAGGGTGTAAATGAATCGAACTTGTTCGCAAACTTTTCAAGTCGCTTAAAAAATATTTGATTTATATTGAAAATTATCGAATTCGAACCGAACTTGAATATGTTCGATATTTTTTTTGAATCGAATTCAAACTTATAATATTTTATTCGATTATTTACAAGTCAATTTTGAATCTAACTTAGATTATTTTTACATAATTTTAATTTAAATATGCTCAAATTAAAATCCGAATAACATAAATCGAATTTGAATTTAAATTATTTTGAACTATAATTTGATTTTCGAACAATTCAAACTGAATTTAAATTTTATTTCAAACCCAATTCGAGTCAATTATTTATATTTTTAAAATTTTAAATTGAATTTAAATATCATATATATTTTTTATATTCAAACTCGAATATTAATATTTTCATATTATTATTTTGCAACTCTAATTTATATCTTCCTATGAAATTTTGGATAGCTAAATTGATAATATTTTAGATCAAAACTACCAGCCACTGATCTTTTAGTGATTCCATGAATGATATTAAATACAAGCCAGTTGGTCGCCTGCACCATAGGGTGTAAACGAGTCAATCATTCGATTAAGTTAATGAGTCGAGTTCGAGGTTGATTTTGAATTTGAAAACATGATCGAATCAAGCTCAAACTTAACAATATTTGATTCGTGAGTTCGTGAATATATTCGTTTACAAACTCGTGAACATATTTGTTAATAGGCTCGCGAACATATTCATTAAAAGACTCATTTATATATATATATCAACATTGATGCACGACTGAGTGCATAAGACCATCTCCAACCGGTGCCCTTTTACACCAAAATGGTGTAAAAGTGGCACCATTCTCCTCCAACGGATACACTATTTTAGTGCCCAAAATGGTGTTGGTGAACAGTGCGGCACCATTTTGGTGCCACACTATTCACTTGCACCAAAATGGTGCAAGTGTGTTATTTAATAATTAATTAATATAAAAACATTTTTAAATGTTAAAAATACTATAAACATTAATGCTAATAAATTAATATATTAAATATTACATGCACCAAAATATTCTTAAATATTATAAATTAATATTATTTAATTTAATTGAATTAATTTTATAAATTTTATATATTATAATTTTATGATCATAATTAAAATTAATTATTATGTACCATAAAAATATTATTTTTATTAATAATTATGATCATAATAACAATATTTAATAAATTAATATATATGTTGAAATTAATATATATTATAAGATGGAAAAATAGAATATTCTAAGGAATATTCTTTTTAGTGTAGGAAATGGTGTCTCTTGGTTGGAGTTAGAAAAAATTTTGGTGTTGAAATGACACCAAATTGGTGTTGCAAGAGCACCAAAATGGTGTTTATGGTTGGAGATGGTCTAAGGCATTCGAATTACTTCCGAATGCTTTGACTCACCCGGATGCATATCAATCGCGGGCATCGCACGGGAAAACACACAACATATATATATATATACATCGAACTTGAATTAAACTCATTTAACTTTTAAACGAATTATTTTTAAACCATTTATGAACTATTTAATGTTATTACGAGCCGAACTCGAGTTTACAAATTAAAATTTGAATCAAACTCAAACTCAAAGAAAACAAATCGAACTCGATCCTCTTACGGTTCAGCTCGGCTCGATTGGATTACACCCCTACAAGACGTTGCTTCTGATTGATATTTTCTTTGATGGCTGAATCCTGCTACACGATGACTGTTTCTAAGGGATGGCAATATTATACATATACCATAAGCACATATGTTTGCTATCGCAAAAAGAAGAGACGTCGAGAGATGGAATTGGTGCAGAAAAAAGAATGGTGCAAAGGATTAGTCTTCCCCTTCCAAGGGCTCTCCTGGCTTCAGATAGTCCACGAAGCAGACCTCTTTACGGGGGGCTTCATTGCCCTGTCCTCCTCCAGAGAGATCATACCCAGATGCGAAGGGTCTTCCAGCATCATTTTTGCTACCAAGTAACCTGCGATCGACCATGTCTGAAACTTCCTCGCTTGTTTCCCGATGTACCGGCCCTGCTTGCCGTCGTAGTACTCCGGCCAGCCGTCCATGGACAGCCTGCTTTCTGCGAGATCGATCGCGCGTCGGGCAATTTGGGGCCGACCGGTTTTGACACATGCTGCAGTGAAGAGCCAGAGGAGCACTGCATGGAATGTCAGCGAGCTGGTATGAGAAACAGATCGATATTCAACCAGCAAATCGACGAGAAAACGGCAACTCACCGGGCCAACTTCCTCCGTTGTGGTAGCTCCATCTGGTGTTTTTAGGGTCAGACCCAGTCATAATCCGCCATTCATGACCCTCCAAAGCAGGGTATGCAATCTTCAGTGGCATCTCTCCGACGAGCTCCTCCCATCTTGCTTCCAGCAGATCCATGATCGCCGCAGACTGCTCCGGAGTCGCAAGAGATGATAGGATGGCAATGCAGTTGCCAAGAGCAAACCACCTAAAGTCCATTTTTGCAGGGCTCACGTTCCCGATGAAGTATCCACCGCGGCTCGGCATGAAGTCGAAGATCCAGTCGGGGATGGAGTCCGGAATGACATTGAACTTGTTGACTGCTGTGTGAGAGTACTCCTCTGTTTTGTATCTGTAAATAACGTTGAGCTGCTGGAAATCAAGCCAGAAATAGTTCCGCATGTGATAGCTCAGGGCTTGCAACCGTTTGTCTATTCTCTCTATGAACTCCTTCCCTTCGCAGTCTTGCTTGAGCATGGATAAAGCACATCTCAATGCCATGAAGAAGAGGGCTTGGATTTCGATAGGGTAACCGTAAACGCCCTGCGAGATTAGTTTGTTAAATAGCAGCAACAAAATTGGAGATCACGGTAGAGGGAAACAGAATCAATGGTTGAACTTTACCATTCTTCGGTCGATCATCGAGCATCCGTCTGCGCAGAGCAAGGTCGGGAATGTGTCGAAGCCTTCGGACAGACACAGAGCTAGTATGAGCCTCATCCCTCTTTGGCAGTCCGGTGATTCTGCCAGAGTCATGTCCCCGGTAGCCTTTGTGTACGCCCGGAGAAGAATGATCCACCAGAAACCAGAGTCCACAGGTGCAACCCTTCCGATTGCACTCTCGCCAAAATCTGCGATCAAATTGTCGGTTTTCCTTATGGGATCATGGCGAACTTTGAAGCTCGCAGGCATAACACCTTCCCCGAGCTTGAATCGATCGATCCTCTTCTCCCACCCTTGGAGGTGGAGAGTCTTCAAGAGGAAGTTTTTCACTATGTCATGCTCTCCGTTCATCAGGAAAGCCATAGCACTTGGTACAAAGTCACGGACGAAAACCTGAGCACAAGAGTGGAAACGAGATTGATTTTAGCATGGATTCCTAAAATAATTGATAAAAAAAAAGAGTTTTGAGGATGGAAGAGGTAAAATCCACAATTTAGGAATAGAAAGAAAGGAAAGATTCAACTTTTCCTTCTCCATTGTATTATGGAAACCCTATCAATAATCTGTTACCTGATCATAGTTGAGGACCTCTTCCGATGAGTGATCCAAGGCGGCGATGGTGCCCACTGGTTGACCTCGGAAGAAGACGATGGACTTCCGGAGAGCGTCCCAGGCCTCCGCAATCATCGGATGCGGCTCGAAAGAGTAGTACCTCGACGAGCCCGGCGAGTCCAGCACAGATCTCGGCCCGCCGATGGAGAAAATGCTTTCGATGCTGTCGACGTTCCGGAGATTCCCCCCGGCCAAGTGCTCGCTGAGCGAGCGCTCGTCGAACGACCTCTTCCGCTCGATCTTGAGCCGCGGTCGGTCGGGCAGCCGCGCCAGGTCGAGGTCGTCCGCCTCCGTGATGGAGGCGCGCGAGTCAACCTTGCGCACTAGCATCACGTCGCGTCCTCCGTTCTCCATTACTTCCACCATTCGCGAGGGAGACATCCCCGACTATCTGCATCAATCCACCGCATTCAGCTCCAGAACCAGAGAAAAATCACAAACAAAACCTAAAAACTAACTCAAATTTCTTCACCAACATACAAGCCATCAATTGGAATCATATTGCTCACGAAATCGCATAAAAAAAACTTCACGGATATCAAATCCACATAAGAAAGGAGAGAAACGAACCTTATACGATCAAGAACAGGGCAGAGAAGACGAGGAAGGAGCGATTGACCTTGAGATCCAGAAAAGAGAGAGAGAGGGGGAAAGAAGGTGATTAAAGAGAGGAGGGGGCAATTTATAGAGAAGAGGAGGGAAGGCAGCGATCCTTCCAATTTTTCTCGGTTCTAAATGCGACGGGTCATAGCCGGTAAAAGGCTCGAAGGTGGGATGACCCGGCACTAGAGAAATGTTGACTTCTGATGACACGTCGGCTACTGCCGGTTTCGTATCCGGATTAGTGTTAATAAATAGCCATTTCCCGTAATTAAGTGCGATAAAGAAGTTGGTTTGTTGATTAATAGATATTTTTCCAAGTTGTTGGCTTTGCGATTAACGGGTCGTCGAGTCCACCGAATCCGATCCGGATTTGGATCTTATCTCTTTCTATATTTATCAGTGGATAATTAATTAAGGCAGAGAATTAAAAGATGATCTTTTGTTCCATTTACAATAATAATAAATTAAATTAATTGATGTTATTCTTCTAATCAGGGAAATTGAGATTTTTTAAGTAAAGAAGAATTATTCATAAAATTATGTTTGACAATATTCTTTTCCAAAAAAAACTACAAAAAGATTAAAAAACATGTTTTATATAATTAAGGAAAAGGAACAAAATTACTTATCCAAAAAAGGAAAAGGAACAAAAATAAAATTATTAACTTCCTTCATTTTATTTATAAAAATATGAAATAAAAGTGGATAGAAATAAAAGTCGACTCAAAGATAGACATTTAAAAAAGTTTATTTTATTATTATAGCAATTATAAATACTATAACTGCTACACTAATATTGAAGCGATTTTGACAAACAATTCTGATTAAATTTAAATAATTTTAGTCCATTGATTGGTAAAGAATATTTTAATAATTTTAATTGAATTAAAATAATTTTATTTTATATAATTATTATAATAACGTTGCAAAAAAAACTATTTTCAGCCTGAAAAAACTAAAATAATCTGACCTTTATATTTATTTCAAAATCAAATAACCTGATAGTAAAAAATAAAAGGCGCATTTTGATTTTTAGCAATGAAATTTTGATATTTTTTTCCAAATAATTAGATTTGAAAAATAGCATTTGAATTCCCCATGTTGTTGGATACTGGAAGTTGTCAGTCAACGCAAACGTGAGAATTCAGTGATCAATGTCAGAGTTGGTAGACGCGAAAGTCCACGTTGGCGACAGCTTTGAAACGTGGCCATTGCGATGTAGACCGAAATAATAATTAAGAGATTTACAAACAAAAAAAAGTCATATTGACCTGCTTTCCCGGTCAGAACTCTTAACTAGAGTTGAATCTCAGATGAAGACCAAACCAACGCTGATTTTCTCAAAGCCAAAATTTATTATTAGAATTTATTTGTTGCATTAAAAAAACATGAGAATATGTATTTTAATTTTGTCCAATTTTCTATATTTAACTTGATCATTTAAAATATTATATTTTATTCTAAAATAAATTAATTTTATTATTATTATTATTGACTGTGCGTTATGATTATTATAATAAAGAAGTCGGTCATTATTATATTTTTATTGGAGACAAATAATACATGGGATAAATAGATATGTATATATAAAAGAAAATCTTTAAATATATTTTAATTTTTATTTTCATCGTCCCACCCAAATAAATAGAAACTTACTAAAATTGCAACCATGGTCTCTAAAAAAAGAACTATTATTTCTCTTTATTTAATTACTATTTAATTATGTCGGTGTCAATGGCTTGGTCATTATTATATTAGTCATAGATCGTTATTATGTAGAGATGGTAATGAGTCGGATTTAATCATATTTCATGTACTGTACTCGTCGAAAGATCAAATATTTATATCATATTCAAATATCATATTACCACCTACCATTATATATATATATATATATATATATATATATATATATATATATATATATATATATATCCTGCGCGATGAGTTTACGCGACTCCGTGCGCGACAGCCGACGTGGCGAGGAGTTTCACTGTTCATCCTCCATCATGGCCAAAACGAAATCCCGAAATAAAATCCCGCCTCTCCCAAAATAGCGCGGCCGATTCTCAATTCGAGCTTCCGCTGTGGTTGAAAAGGAAGCAGAGAAGGATGCGACTGCAGCGGAGGTGAAGAACGAGAAGGGTGGTCCGGTTGTGGAGAAGGTCTCGTCCTTCAGGGAGGAGAGCAACTTCTTGTCGGATCTCAAGGAATCCGAGAGGAAGGCGCTGGTGGAGCTCAGAGCCGTCGTCGAGGAGGTCATCCTCAAGAACAAGCTATTTAGAGATGAGTCAGAGCCGTCGGAGGGGAAGAAGAAGGTCCATGGAGAAGGGGAAAACTGGAACTTGACAAATCTGCTGAGGCGAAGCACACCGACGAAGAAAAACCCGACCTCTCTACCCAAAATCCTAAATCCTATTCACTCCTCTCGCGTCGCTGCATTCGGCCCACCCCCTGCTCGCCCGTCGCTCCTCTCGTTTCTTCACCCCCTTTGCCTATTTTTAGATTTTGACAAGGCAGTTTTGCAGGGCACCGCCGCGTTCATGAGGAAAGGGGATCGGAAGAGGAAGAGAAGAAGGCGGAATGGTGGAGGAGTTGGTGGAGGAGTTTCCTGATGCCACAGCGAGGTCACCGCAGCAGCGATCGCGGCAGGACCAACGAGGATGAGCCATCGCGCGTACCGGGTGGAGAGCACAACGCGGCTCGTGTAATGGAGGATCGATTCCCTTTCCACTTTCTTCTATCGCAGGTCCGACCTCTTCAAGCTCGGCCTCTGGAACTGGTATCAAAATCTCTCTTTTATTCTCATCTCTCTAGCTAGTATCGAAATCCCCAATTAACCTATGTGCTCTCAATTGAAATCGATCTATGATTCAATTTGCTAGAAGTTTTTTTTTTCATTATTTGATATCAAAGTTCAAATTTGTTAATGCAGGATATTAAATTTTTCTTCTATGATAAAAAGTGTATGTAGTTGAGGAGCAATTAGGACTAGAGCCTACATAAACAAAACGAGAACATATGTTAAGATTGTATTGTGAATTTCAAATCGACATTTTGTAGAACACTTCACCTCCAATAGGGCATTCCACCATTCAAATATTTATTTCTCAAGAAAATCCACTTTAAGTTAACCCTTTTTTATTAGGAATTTACTGAACTCATATTTGATTATTGCTTTTTTTTCAAATGACAAATTTATAAGATCGTTGTCATCAAATAACTTTATAAGATGGATGACATCAAATAACTATGGATAAAGTGTGATGAAGGAAAGATAGTATTTATGGTTTGATCATTCTTTTTTGGTCAATGATTAGATAAAGATTCATAAGAAGCCAAGGTAAAGATCTTAACGACTTCTGCAAGTATTTGAAATTCTTCCAAGGTGAAGAAACTGAATGGTCAACGCAGTGTTGTATTTTTGAAATAAAAAGATGGTCTTTATGTTGCATGTTTCATTTATTTGCTTTCGCTTGTCAATTTCCATAGCTCTTGGCACTGTTGTCCACCATAACCTATGGCTCTTGATCTTGTTTACATCCATCTTCACGAATGTTAACTGTTGTGGTTATCTAAGACACTCATCTACATTGAAGATTGCAGGAAAGATGATCCTGAACTCAGCTAAGAGATAGAGAAACAGTTTGTGGATCTCCTCATAGAGGAAGTGAAGCTACAAGAGGCTGTTGCTGAGGAACACGTTAACCACATGAATGCAACCCTTCTCGACGCCAATAAATCAGCTTCTCAATACCAAAAAGAGGCCGAGAAGTGCGTCGATGCAATTGAGATATGTGAGGAGGCTAGAGAACGAGCTGAAGCTTCCCTAAGAAAGGAGAAGAAGATAACAATACTTTGGGAGCGACGAACACGCCAATTAGGCTGGCAAGACGCATGATCCAAATTTGTGTATTTGCTCCAAAACCATGCTTCTTGCTAGCATTCTCAGGGTTAACAGTAAAAGTTAACTGCATAAAGGGAACATTAGTATTGAAATATCCACTTTTGTAACTTGTAGAATTCAATTATTATATCGACATTTTGAACTGAATCAATTAATTAATATTGGAGAACTTTGAAATTTGAATATCAATAGTTAGATTTCTTGATGCAACTCTAACTACTTAGGTGGGTTTGATCACTTCATTGGATTTGGATCTGCGTTATACTTGAGGTATTCTCAGGTTTGATGATATCTG
>NC_133878.1:0-18819 GCF_044706935.1 Curcuma longa | reverse complement strand
AAAAAAGGAGAGATACTTTTTTTTTTTTTTTTTTTTGTGCCCAAATATTTTTGTTAGCAAACAATTTCAAACTATGTAAAATATTTCTATTAGCATTGTTTATATTTTTTTCTCGGGCACTTTTTAATTTTATTTTATGTTTTTAATTGGAGCGGTTCCGTTGGGCGACCCAATTGATTCGACTTGATCCCGTGTAGATTGGTTTAGTCCGAATCATTCAACAATGTGGTCGAGTGGATTCGTAGTTAAGCCACGGGCAGTTTTGGGCCCGATAAATTGAGGGGAAGAGGATCCGTGGAACCATCTCGCGCTCTCGCCTTCTACGCCCTTCCTCCCTTCATCCTCTGCGCCTGCGCGCAACGATGGCAGCCGTCGAGCTGGCGCACCAATCCATGACGATCATCCCTAACGGGGACTTCACCGGACATCCTCCTGCCGGGAAAGCCTTCGCCGCTTCCGCTGAGAAAAAGAAAGCCCGTGAGAGCGAGCGCCGCCGCAGGAGGCGGAAGCAGAAAAAGAACGATAAACAATCTTCGTCTCGATCAGAAGATGTCGGAGAGGATAGGGTTTCTGATGAAGGGAAAGTAGAAAGGGGTGCTAAGGCGAACTCCGATTCTCACAACGAGGTGTGCTCTTCTTTAGGTGTTGATATTCTGAACAATTAGGGGTTTTGTTGAATATGGTGTAGATCTTCGAATCTTCCTTCTATGTATTTTGATTTTTGAAGAATTTCAACTGATCCATTTTTCACACGCTGTATGCCACTTTTTAGGGTTTCTAATTTCCTTTGTACATGGTATCATGTCCTATATTTTTTTCATTTTCTGGTGTTCGAGACTCAAATTTCAGTACTCATGTGGTTTCTCTGATAGTTGTGTGGTAGGAACTCAAGTCCTATCTATCTTGTAGGCAACCATAGAAAAGAAGGAAAGAGGATGATCACTCTGATGGGATAGACCTCCAATAGTGAAAGCATTTAATTTGTTAACTTACGTGATTGATGCCAAATGGCTACGTGATGCCTTTAATTATAATCATATAGAAGTGTCTTCTCAATATTTAGAAAAAGAAATTCTAATAATAATGTCTCATAACAAATAAGAGAGAAATAAAGGACTCTACGTATTCTGCTTTTTAGTGGATAACATTTTAAAAGGGTGATTTTGATATGTCTATTTGTGGATTGTATCATTCCATCGCCCTTATAAGATAACCATGCCCTTGAGCATGCTTAGAAATACATTTTAGGAAGGAACCTTTCTTGAATAGTGTCATATGATGCTCATGTTGCATCTTCGATGGTAGGATGCCCCACTGAATCAATAAGTTGACTATAACTTAATTATTTTTCTTCATAAACCTTGTTTCTGAAATAGTGTGGTTGAAACTTTGATTTACTCATCAGAATTTACTATGTTGTTGAGGTGTACATGTGTTACCTAATTGTTTCTTTTCAGTAAGACATTTGGATACAGGGTGTTTTTGGATTTTTGACGAAGCTCAAGACAACAAGAAAGAGTTACAATGCACTCTAGCACCTTGTAGAGGTCTTAGAATTTTGACAACAACTTTATATAGGTTGGAGTATGAATTAAAGCTTGCTTGTATGATTGTAGTCTTAGAAAAATCGAATTTCATACTATGAACTTCCTTTCTTAATGATGCTTACCCACTAGTTGTTTCTTTCTAGCTTGTGCATCTCATAAATTATTTTTCAGAAGTTGCAACACTTTGTCACAAATGCACAGGTCTTGGTCGATCTGATGTGCGACTGTTCATCCCTATGTATATGTGCTGATTAACAGAGGTGTACATCAATATAAATTGTAGAGGAACCATAGTAGTTGAGTGGTAGCTTGTGTTATGCCACCACCATTCTACCCATGAAAGTTCTCAGTGGTTAGACAATGCAAATAGTTTTCTAGACATTGATTAACCACCTTATTTGCCCATCCTTTTGTGTGTGGTAAGAATGTGCTAAAATTAAGCTTGGTGGGTTGCAACCGAAATAGCTATTTCAAAATTTACTTGTTCACACCCAATCTCCATACACAACAACAACAACCGAGTCATATCCGATTAGGTGGAGTCAACTACATGGATTCTCTTATGTTGTTATACTCTATTCCCTACTATATCATCATCTATATTTAAATAAATTTTATCATCCCCTACTATAAATTTTCAACAACATTGAATCTCATCATTGACAATATTTCTTTGTAGATCATTTATCTTGATTATATGATCAACAATTGCCTAGGCAACATGATCAGTTTTGTAAAGTTGTGATGAAGGAAAAAGGTAGACATAATTTGTAAAACGAGCAACAATCACCATGGTGCTAGTCTGTCATTGTGATGTTGGTAACCCATCTATGTAGTCCATAAAAATGACTATCCATATTTGTTATGGTATAGGAAGGGGTTGAAGAAGGTCTAATTTTGCTATATTTTCTCTTATATTTCGTTGGCAAATTTCACATTCAATGACAATTCTTGATGCTTGTTTTTATCCCTTTTCGTTAGAGGGTTCTTGAGATTTGTTTATAGATTCAGAGGAACCCAACATGCCTGCACAGTGAGAAGTGGAATTCTTCTAATATTGCCTTCTTTTCCCCAAAGTTTGTTGGTTGGAAAATTTTGCCTGGATATTGCAAAAGTTCTCTATCCTAATAATATAGGGTTTTGAGGATGAGTTTTGTAGTAGGCTTTGAATGAGTTCTTGGGTGGTCGTGTTCCTTGATCTCCTTTTTTATGTTATCCAACTTCACAAAATATCTAACATCAATTTCTATCCATTAGGAGACGAGATAGAGCATCAACCGCATAATATTTTGTACATTTTTGTAGACAACTTATGATCATATATAAGATCTCTTGATCCAATTGCTATACCTTTCTTTGGAGACAACTATATGTTCATATCCATGTTGGAGATATGTTGATCTAGAAGGAACTTGAGGGTTTTATGGGTTCTTATCTAAAAGCGTCAACCAAGAAAATACAATCTGATTTTGTGATGCCATGTATGGTAACCAACACGTCCATCCTCAGATAGACATCTATTCATTTCTAGAAAGCGTTTTACTAGAAAAAGTTAAGGGGCATCATTTTTGCATAGAATTGCTTGAATATACCTTTCGATCCATCGACTTCAATGATAAATAGCTTTGTGAACTTTCTTAGTCCAAGAATTGGTGTCATTGGCATAACTTCCTTTAGCTTGTGAAATGCTTTTTTCGCATCTGGGCATCATTTGAATGCATCCTTCTTTAAGTTGTTATGGAGCATTGATATTTTTATATTTCATCACAAACTTGTAATAAGAAACCGTGAGGCCAAGAAAACCTCGTATTGTCTTGATGTTCTTTGAAGTGGGTCGCTCCTTTATAACCTATACTTTTTGAGCGGTCGATTGGTACTCCTTTCTTGCTAGCAATATGACCAAGGTATTCCACCTTAGTCGTCCCAAAGCCATAGTTAAATCAGTTCTAAAAAGATAATGTTAAAGCAGAAGAGTGAGGACCTCATAGAGACAATGTAGATGATCTTCAAATGATGAACTATAGACAAGTTGGATTAATGTTTATTCTCTGGAAGTTGGGTTAAGACCATGCATAATTGAATAATGTATGTGGTTTCTTGGCGACAATATGATGATAGTGATGGAATCAATTATGTAGGTGTAGGGGATTGATGATGGTGGTGAGGGGCTTGTTGATGTAGCGTGATTGGTGGTGATGAGCAACTTTGCTCTGATACCAAGTTGCTATGAACTTGTGCCCTATGTCATAGAAAATCAAAGAAAAGGAAAGGGGATGATCACTTTGAGATGATTGACCTCCGATAACTAAAAGCTTTTAATTCATTAACCTACATTTGGTTGATACTAAACGGCCACATGATATTTTTATTTATAAGCATATAAGAGTGCCTTGTCATCAATAAAATAAAAAAAAAGAGACTAATTTTAGTAATAGTGTCTTATAACTAATAAGAGAAAATAAAGGAATTTGCTTATTCTACTGAAGAACCTATTCCATGGGATAATATTTCAAAAGGGTGATTTGAAGCTATCTTGTATGATAACAAACGGCTGTTGATTTCTCTCAGGTTGATGTGACAGTGGAGGTGGAGTATGTTCCTGAGAAGGCTGATATAGATGCGAGCTTTCTTGAGGAATTTAAGGGTGTTATTGAGAAGTTCAGCTTCAGGGATGATGCTGGTGGTGAGGTATATTCATAATGTGTCCGCAGAGTATTCTTAAGCGAAGATGGATTTGTTTTTATTTTCTTATGTTTAATTTTTTTATATGCTTGGTGTTGTTATCCTTGCAGGATGATACCAAAAAGGATGAGACTGCTGGCAATGCAGTAGCCAAGAAACGAGATTCTGATTCTGATGAGGATGAGCAGGAGTCTCATCAGAAGGAGAAAGGAATATCAAACAAGAAAAAAAGGGTCAGAAATGACTAACTGGTTGTATTTTGAGAAAGAGTTCTTATGCTTATTCTGTTTCATGTTTCTGTAGCTTCAAAAGCGAATGAAGATTGCAGAAATAAAACAAATTTGCTCAAGGCCAGATGTAGTTGAGGTATGCTTAGATTAGTGTGCTTGTCGGTTATAATGCAAAATATCATTGCCTTGAGTTATCTAGTTTGCTTGAAATTTCTTGTATCATGTATTTCTATCTTTATATATCCTATGTACTTTTGTGAATAATATTTCATACACCTTTCTAAATTTAACAGAATAAAGCAATAGCTTCCAGATTAGGATTGAGAATGCATTATTCAGGGTTCTTTTGTGTTATCCATATAATACAATATATATTGATATCTGAGAAGATAATTGAAACTCACTATAAATCCTATTATTGATATATAATCTGCCAATGAGTAACAAGAACATCACTGGAGTCTTGTGATTCTTTTAGCCAATTATAGCCTATAGTCACAATAGCTAACATGTAACTGTACTATCTTCAATTCTACTATCTCTAAGGAGAATGATGGTGGAGAACCTTCAAATCAGGAGGAAATCAGTAATTTAATTATTAGATCAAGTTGACACCAGCTTCCTTAATGGCTTTTTTTTTTTCCTTGTAATGGAATGCCCAGTAACAAGGGATACATTGCAGTTGCTTTTTAATCACTCATTAGCCACCGTGAGTTTTTAATATTGTTTAAGTTTTTTTATTAATATTTGTCAGAGGAAAAAGAACAGAGCTTCTTATAAGTCAGTGAGTAAAACAAGTTGATGACAAAAAGATAGTTTTGTATCTGATCAAAGAAGTGCTAACCATTAAATGCCTTTATAATATTAACAAGATTGCATGGCTAAGATTTGTGTTACCTCTTGTCAGAATTAGAGGCATTACAATTCATGGTAGCTCCTAAGAGGTTTTTCTCATTTATGTTTTCTTGTGCATTTCCATGCTTGGAACAGAAGGATCAGAGTACTTGTCATGTTATTAATCATATTGCCTATTGAGGTTAATTGTTAAATGCCTTGATAATATTAACAGGATAGCAGGTCTAAGATGTGTGTTGCTTCATTGTCAGAATTTAAGGCATTATGGTTCATGTTATCTCCTAAGAAGTTTTCCACCTTTATTTTTCCTTGTGCGCTCCTATGCTTTGGAACATAAGGATGAGAGTACTTATCCGATTAATCATATTGACCATTGGGGTTTGTGTGTATCTGATTTAATTGTTAGAATCCTTGAAATTATGGTTCCCTTCTTATAATTTCCACAACCGAAAACAATTTGTTCCAGTGAAAAATGTTTTCAACTTCTGAGAATTTACTAATGTGGTTCTTGTTTTATTATATAAAAATGAAGGTGGTTTTTTTGTTCGACTATGATGCTTCAATGAGTTACTTATGACTTTGTATTATTGTACAAATATATTTGGGGTACAGTTGAGGATTCAAGTTTTATGGACTCTTACATGACAATTGTAAGCATGGTCCTCTTTTATTTTTCTCATCTTATTTTATTTAGTCATCTGATTCATATTTCTGCAGAAACCTTTGCTAGATTATACTTGCTGGAGTACAATCAGTAAAGTTTAATTCACCTTTGTTTGGATTTTTTGTTTGCTTGAGAATCTTTTAATGTTTCATTTTGTCTTTTTCAAGGTTTTAATGTTTCATTTTGTCTTTTTCAAGGTCTGGGATGCAACAGCAGCAGATCCAAAGTTGCTTGTTTTTCTTAAGTCATATCGTAATACTGTGCCAGTTCCACGGCATTGGTGTCAAAAAAGGAAATTCCTTCAGGTTAGTCACTCTTTCACATAAGCTAGATTATCAATGCTGCTTATTTTGGAGGAGGGTCTATATGCAAATATCTGCATGAGGGGTGGGGCAAATGGAGTCGATAAGACACCCCTCTTATGCTTGTACATAATTCTTGCAGGAACCAGCTGTAACAATGACTGAGCCTGGACATCATGGTAACTGCCATAGGGCCTTTGAGGGCTTTCTCTTTTAGCCAAATGATAGGATGGTCATGTCTAGGTAGATGCATGTGACGCCTTCAGTACTAAGTAGGATAAGTACTAGACTAGAATCCAAGGTTTATAAAACTGGTGATGTTAACTTGCTTATACCTTAATATCACATATGAAACATGCATATTGTGCTACTTGTCAAAATGTTTATGCATCAGATGTGAACTGAATTATGTTCTTTTTGTTATTGCAGATGTTTTTGAGATGTGAAACCTCCCAAGATTTCAATTGCATTTTGGCTATAGAATATATTGCAGTTATTTTATGATTTGTATATTTTCATGTGTTTGGATTTTATGTGCCTTGTGGTAATTGATAGGGTAAGCGAGGTATTGAGAAACAGCCATTTCAACTCCCTGACTTCATTGCTGCCACTGGCATTGAGAAGATAAGACAGGTACTAAGAAACTATTTAGTTGATTTATATTGGAGATTGCTTTGTTTTTGGTCTTTCGTATAGTTAATCAGTTTGGAAATAGAGAATGGATTGTTGGTGGATCTGATTATGTTTTATATTTTTTCAAATTATGAATGGAAGATATATATAAAACTATCAGATCCTTTATTGCCTTTTGGTCGTAATTTGTTTAATTCATTTTTGTAGGCATATGTTGAGAAAGAGGATAGCAAGAAGCTGAAACAAAAACAGCGTGAACGCATGCAACCAAAGATGGGGAAGATGGATATAGATTATCAGGTTAGATATAGATTGATTATGATAAACTTTTGACGTCCACGTTCCATTGTTCTCTTGTTTTTCTACTTTAGCTACCCAGCTCTTTGTTTTACCACATACCTGTATCAGCGTGACACAAAATTGGTAAAATTATGCAATGTTGAACTCTTAGATCCCCTTGATCCAACCTGATAATGTATCTCGATACTCATACCTCAATGGTTCAAAGAGTCAACTAGTTACCATTTAAAAATTTGACTTCTATTTTGGTTTTCAGGTCCTGCATGATGCATTTTTCAAGTACCAAACTAAACCAAAGTTGACAACTCATGGAGATCTATACTATGAAGGAAAAGAATTTGAGGTACAGTAGTTGTGCAATGAACATGTTATTGTTAAAGTTTTTTTTTTTAAAAAAAAATCATATATCTGTTTCTATGTATCTATTTTTGAGATTTTACTTCTACTGAAAGGCTTCTTACATTTGTTAACCCTTTTTAGCGAACTCAAATATCTTTGAAAGTAGATAAAGAACACACTTGTGGTTGACATTTGAGAAATTCATGGATTAAGTAAATAACCTAGCATGGTAAACTGGACCTCCATGCCTATGGTTGACCCTTCATAAGGCACATACCATGTTTTTTTTATCTTATCTTGTGCTTGTTTTTATTTTCTATTTTTCATGCTAGAATATTATTCTGCTTTCGGCATGTTGAAAGGATGCAAATATATATTTTCTGATCTCTAAAATATTGATGGTATGTCATCGTCGTGTATTGTTTTGGTCAATAACATAGCAAATCCACACACTAGGAGCTGCTATAGTATGTAATCAAAGTACATCTTTTTTTGATACATCTGAAATTCCTATATGGTAGATTAAGATTATGATAACTCTTGAAATCTTGTGTTTGGTGTGTAATTTCTTTATAATTTTGTTGCATCTTTGTGAAGATTTTACTTGGCGTTGTCTATGTGGTTGTATCAGAATGCAATTTTATGTTATTGCAGGTTAAGCTTAGGGAAATGAAGCCAGGTATGTTGTCCAAGGAACTTAAAGAAGCTCTTGGGATGCCTGATGGTGCACCACCTCCATGGCTTATTAATATGCAGGTCATTTGCATAGATCTATATTAACCTCACAATTCTTTTATGAATTTACTTAAAGGAAACTAATGGCTACTAGTTTTCTACAGAGGTATGGCCCTCCTCCATCCTACCCCCATTTAAAGATACCTGGTTTAAATGCTCCCATCCCTTCTGGAGCCAGCTTTGGTTATCATCCTGGAGGTTGGGGTAAACCTCCTGTTGATGAAGTAAGATCTTCTAGTTGATCATTAGTGTTGTTTGCTCTACTTCAGTGTTTGTATAATGGTATTGCCTTTTTAAATTCATTCCTTATGGTCACGATCTATCTTCTCTTTTTCTTGGACAGCATGGGCGCCCACTGTATGGTGATGTTTTTGGGGTACAACAGCAGGAACAACTCATCTATGAGGTGGCCTATTTCCTCCATAAAATATGAAACGGCTTGATCAGCAATCAAATTGACTGTTAATGAAGCTAGAATATCAAGATTTTCCATCTTAATATCATGTGGATGCCTATCATTTACTATTCTTTTTTCAATTTTAGGAAGAGCCAGTTGATCGGAGTAAACACTGGGGAGATCTTGAGGAAGAGGAGGAGGAAGAAGAAGAAGAGGAAGAAGAGGAAGAGATGGAAGAAGAGGAATTGGAGGCTGGCATTCAGTCTGTTGATAGCCTTTCGAGGTGCTTTATGTTCTATCTTTGATGTTTCTATCTGTCCTCATCATGTTAACTTATCTTTTGGTTTTCAGCACTCCCACTGGTGTAGAAACACCTGATGTCATTGATCTAAGGAAACAACAGCGCAAGGAGCCTGAGAAACCACTTTATCAAGTAATCAAATTTCCATTCATGTAGCATTTCCTTATGTTGACACTTCTTTTTTCTTTCACATTGCTTGTTTTTCTCTGAAGGTTCTTGAAGAGAAGGAAGAAAGAATTGCTCCTGGCACTTTGCTTGGAACCACACATACGTATGTTTTCCACATTAGTCTTGCCAATCTTATAATATTCAGGGATTGATTAATTGTTTAATCTTGTAATTTGTTTATTGCTGAGGTAATTTCTGTTTTTGTGAATAGTTATGTGCTTGGGGCACAAGATAAAGCAGCTCCCAAAAGGGTGAGGTTTCAACAATAATTTTCTGGTTCTTTTCTTAGTTTATAGATCTTGGCTGCAACATTTCTTTTTTTCCCCGAGAACTGAAATGATTTAATGGGTTTTTACACTTTAACTGTTTAGGTTGATCTTCTACGTGGTCAGAAATCAGACAAGGTTGATGTCACTATACAACCAGAGGAGCTGGAAGTCATGGATGATGTTTTGGCAGCCAAGTAAGATGCACCAATTGCTTCTTATAGTAGATTGTTGTCCAAATCTTTTCTAAGCATTTTTTTTTCTTTTCGTATCAGGTACGAAGAAGCACGCGAGGAAGAGAAGCTACGAAACCAAAAGGAAGACTTCAGTGACATGGTTGCAGAGGTTTGCTCCTGCCTATTGTTGCTTACTTTGTGGTTTATTCCTGTTTGTATATTCAGTCGATGTCACTTTTTCCTGATCTTGTCCCATGTCTTCTTAACTACAGCAAGCTGCAAATAAGAGGAAACGCAAAGAAAAGGAAGCAAAATCAAAGAAGAAAGATTTCAAGTTCTAGATTATCTTTGATGAGTTTGCCACTTAATGAAATCCTTGGACGAGTAATGTATGCCTAGATTTTAGATTTTCTAGTATTCCTGGGCATTCTATGTCAATGAAGGAAGCCTTCTAGCTCTGAGTGGAATCCCAGTGGTGTTACGTTTCTTTGATTTGCTTAAGGAGCATCCTATATCGATATTAGCATGCGACATGTAGCACTGATGGATTTTATTGGCAAAATGACATTGTGCCATAATGTTTGTGATATATTTTCTTTCCATGCATGCTTTCAAATTTCAAAATAGACTGTTGTAGCCTTCAGGGAGAACTATAGCATTTTTTTTTCAGTCGGTTCAGTTTTGTGGCAGTTTATGTTATAATTCGGATTGCAAGATCAATTTGATGCCATCCTATACGTACGCTTAATATCGTAAATTTTATTATTAATTCTCAATGTTTAATTGTTTATAATACAGATCAATATTGGTAATGGTGTGCATTAAAGAATTGCATCAGACAATGATCCAATCTCAGTCATGCTAGTATTTAGGGAATAGTGCTTTTAAAATAGTCCTAATGATAAAGTAACTTGTGGAAAAAAAAGTAGTTGTGGGTTATAATGTCCGAACTTAATCTAAGTTATAACAAATACATTTTATAATTGAGTTAACCTGTTTAATTAACAAATACAGTTTAAATGTGAACAACATATTACTTTTTTTTTTAGTTATATATCTTAAAATATAATCTCTATGATTATAAGTTATAACATATGTACTAGACTTATAACTTATTTATTAAATAATAAATTTATTATCACTAATGGAGCCAATTTAATATTTATACATTTTATAAATGAGTAATAAACGAGTTAACCTTTTACGATGTAACCATGCCTTTGAATTTGTAAATCATAAATAAGGCAACTTGTTTAGCTTAAACATAGACACAAAATTATATATATTTTATTGACAAATCATAAATGCTTAAATAATCATAAATTATTTTAGTGATAGTCTCTTTTTATTTTTGTTTTTTCTCGTGATTAAAAAGAATATTAATCACGTGCAGAAAAAGCGCCACGTAAGTCCTCGCGTGGCGCTGACACATTGACGGCCTCCAATCCTGCCGTATCTCCGGCGTCGCCTCGTCGTCTTCTCCACCATCCCTTTCGTCCAATCAAAGACGGCGGCGGGACCCCCGACAGGCGACAGCTTGCACCGACTAGTTCTATCGCATCCCTCAATCTCATCACACATGGCTTTGGATTCTTCCTTCCTTCGACAATCTGTCGCCGTACCCACCGCCACCGCTAAATTGTAACATCGGCGCAATTTCTGGTTTGCGACTCGCGTTGGAATTTGACTGCGGTCTTTAATTAATGGCTCCTTGTTGAGAAATTTGCTTCTTCAATTCCTCTCTGCGTCTCTTCTTTGCCATCTTCTCTTCTCTCCTTCCTCTGTTTTCCTGGATATTCGCAAGCGCCATGGAAGAGAGTTTGGAACCTTCACAGGTGCTCCACTGATCTTGATTTTTTTTTGATATCCAAGTGTTCGGGTTTCCTCTCGGAGATAGACGGCCTCTTGGTTCGCCTACCGGGCGCCGATCTTGATTTTGTTCATAGTAGAGGTGGTTTTGATCTTGTTGAGCGCAAAATTTGATTTTTTTTAGGGGTGTTTTTCTTTCAAGGAACTGAATCTTGGTAGTTATCGAAGCCAGCAGAAGAAACAGAGGCAAAAGGCTATGGTGGCGGCGCGGCAGGCAGCGGCGGCGGAAATGGCTCTGCGGTGCCCGCGGTGTGATTCCGCCAACACCAAATTCTGTTACTACAACAACTACAGTAAGCTTCAGCCGCGATACTACTGCCGGGCCTGCCTCCGGCACTGGACCGAGGGAGGCTCCCTCCGCAACGTGCCGGTCGGTGGCAGCCGCAAGAATAAGCAGCACCTCAGGGACAAACGCGCCGACGCCGGGAGTGACCGGAGAAGTAGGTTCAGTACTAATGACGATTCCTCGACGCTGACGCAGGAGAGCATTCACAGCGGCAGCGGCATGCTCGTCTGCCACCCGACACCGCCGCTGGATGGTGAATTAAGCATGTCGGAGATGGAATTTGTTCCCCTGTTTCCGGCGGAGGATGACCGCCATCCTTCCTCGTTGTTCCACGATCACGTAGCTCAGCCGGACGCCATCTACGAAGGCCTTCTGGTGCTGCCGGCGGCGAGCAACTTAAGCCATTGGGACGACATCAACGACCTCGTCAACTTCGAGTTCGAGCCGCCAAACTCCGAAATAGACTTCACACTTTGACTTTCTTATTGATGCATCTAATCAATGTTTACTCGAAACATATTCTCATCCCTCTCAATCTGCTCCTCGTTGCCGGATTTTATCGCAATCAAATATAAACAACACATTTTAGGAAGGGGCGCCCTTAGGTTTTGAATATTCTATCATACTTTTATATTTATTAAAAATCTCACCCTTTTCAGAAATATCTTTTTTTTATTTAAAAAATATAAAAATAAAAATTTTATTTCCATCCCGCTATCGTCCAACTTGGCCACGCGGTTGCCTTAGCCGAGTAGGTAAACTGCACTAGGTTGCCCGGCCTAGCCACAAGTGAGCAGCCAGGGTTGCCATAGTGCCATATGGTTAGGCCGCCAACCAAGTTGCTTGATCAGGGTCATCGATCAAGTTGGTTGCACACGTCTAAATAAAAAAATAATAAATTCTAATTAGTCCATTGATTATCTTTGGGATGATCGATCTGGTCCCATAGAAGTTTTTTATTGGACACCAGAGTAAATCAGGAAGTACATGCAACGGTCAGTCCAGACACCAACATCTTTTGATTACGCTCCTCCATTTGGAGAAAAATTCTTACAAATACGTCGTAGCTGGGGAACGAATCACAGGTGTCTCGGTGACAACCTAAATGTCCTACCACGGTATCATTGCCTCAAGAACCTTGGTTGCACCACGTCTAGGTCGAGCGAACAGGTTGTCCAATGAAGGCCATTACACTACTAGGTCACTCAACCAGGGCTGCTATGCAACTAGGTCACTTGGCTAGGCCTGCGGTGCGCGGTGAAAGAATATTTTTATAATTTTTATTTTATTTTTTTAATAAAAAAATATTTTCAAAAGAAAATAAGTAAATCCTTCGGTAAATATAAAAAATATGATGCATCCTTTAAGAATTTTGGAAACTAAGGTATATCTTTTAAGAAAATGGCGCTTACTTTTTATCTTTTTGTTTGCTGTTGAGTGATGGAAGCAAATATAAACCTTTTAACGTTTTAAGGCACAAGCCGGAAAGTGGTTTATGAATTTATATTCATAACATAAAATAGGCTATATTTTTTTTTCGTATTTTTTTTTCATTTATAAACAACTTTACCCCTTGAGTGATTTTTGTAGGTCGCCGGACTTTGCCAAAATTAATCGTCAATATCCAATCGAAGTTTAATTCATAGATCACTAAAAAAAATCAGCATTATGGGATAAATTTTATGTGAATTTTAAAAAATAATTCATCGCAAAAATATTTGCGACGAAAAAATCTTGTTGCTATAAAGTCGTCGTCAATTTTTGCGATAAAAATTTTATATTTCATCGTCAAATTTTACGATGAAAAAGAGTTTTCGTTGTCAAATTCGTCGCCAATTGACGATGAATAAATTTCGTCGCAATCGGAGAACGAAATAGTATTTTTGTCACCTATCTACGACTAATTTAGTAATAAAAATCATTTTTCGTCGTAAAATATCGATAGATTTGCAACGAAAATGGATTTGTCGAGAAAATTCATCGCAAAATCTGGATTTTTTCTTTCCTACCCTCCTCATTTGTAGATTATCCCGTAGATACATAACGATCCGATCAGATCAATTCAAATTATACATTCAACCTATTTATATAAACATACTAAATAAATATTAATTCCACTACATTCATTCAATACAACATACCACAAATATAAATCTCAAATCATATAACATGTAACATGTTCATATAACATTCATTCATTTCAATCCACTATATGATAATATGTTCATATAACATTCAATCAAATCCACTACATAATACCAAATGAATATCAACATGATATAAAATCTAATCCACTACACCCAGTCATAATAGAAATCTAATCCATATCCAAATGACACAAGTAATATAAAGAAGTCTGAAGATGAAAAAAAGATACAATAAAATCATCATTGTCGTCTTTGCCCTTCGAAGACTCTGCTTCCTTCTCCGTCCATATCTTTTCTCGTCCTGCATAAGAAAATAAATAAAGAAAAAGTATCATTCTTAAAAATAAAATTAAAACCTATAAACTAAATATGTAAAGACTTACCTCTTCTTTTGATTGGGCCTCACCAATCCTGTTTAAAAAGAAATTAACAGTATTAATAAAAAATATATAAATTAATAACTTAAAATTTAATAAAATGATAAATATTAATAATACTGATTCTAAAAAAAAATTCATACACAAAAAAAACTTATAAAGAACCACTACCATCATCGTCGTCGTCGTCATCATCACGAAGAGCGAAATTTAACTGAAGATGTTGTATGAGCAAGTTTTATTGTTGACGCAATTCGCTAATTTTCTGATCTCTTTGTCTCATTTCTTGATCTCTTTGCATTAACAAATCTTTCAAATGGCTAAGCTCTTCAGTTAAATTATGGATCTGTGTCGTTACGGCTGGAGAGGTGGTAGAAAATGTACTAGCAACTCTATGGATTCTGCTTAAAAAAATCATACCCAATATTCTTCCACTACCTTTGGATCCTCCACTGGCCTCTAGCCATAAACTCAGATCATTCCCAACAGAGTGCTCAGATCTATCATTTTCAGAGCTAGCACTTGAATTTCGCTGTACTAGCTTGAGTTCATCATATTTTTCCTATATTATCATAAGAAATATTAATATGTTGTAATATTTGAGAAACACATATAAAGATATTTAGATACACATCTAAGCCTTAATCGCTTTAGCTTTGTCCTCGCTCTAAATCTTATCTTTCTTTTGAAATGTGTGAGTAAAAGTATATATAACAAGTGGCTCTTGCCTCATTTCCTTGACCTAAAATTAAGGTTAATTTTAGGGGTTAAGGGTAGATTAGGAAGGTTGACTAAATTAACCCTAAAGTTGATTGGGTTTGATTAATTAAGTCCTAACTCAATTAATAGGGTAGTGGGTTAAAGGGTTAATAGCATTAGTGGGTTAAAAGGGGGTTAACGGGTAGGGATCCGAAACCCGTTAAGATAGCTTATAAGTTGCCACAATAGCCGCGATTGCCTTCTCCCAATCGCGATAAAATTTCCTGTTCAATTCTGGCGCTCCTCTGTTTCTTCTCGTCGCTGTCGACGCTGATTGATTGTGCTCTCCACCGTCGGTGCCAAATGCAGAAGGAACGCCGGAGACCAGAATATTGAGTTGTTGGGCGTGGAGCTCGCGGGAGGTGGTTGAAATCAGGGGAAACAGAGGTGTGAACGACGCGATCCGAAGAAGGAAGACGATCGGTAAGTGTAGTTTGAGCTGAGATTTCGCTATTCTAGGGTTCTTGAGCTAGATTTCGGTGGATAGCGTTGAATCTTGTTAGGTTGATGATCGATGTCCTTCTCCTCAGCTTGTGGCTGATTCTTTCGGTGCTGGCCGCAAGGAAGAAGAAGAAGGGCTTGGAACGGAGCTTAGATCTGGGATTGTTATAGCTAGAGGGGGGGTGAATAGCGTTTCTCGATTTTTCTTGATCTTTCTCTGCACAGAGATTAGCGGAAGCAAAAATATAAAAGAGAAAGAAAGAGATCAACGCTAACCCGGTTTATTTTACTTGGTATCCACCTCCGCAGAGGTGACTAATCCAAGGATCCACACGCACGCACACACCCGATGCACTATGAATCTTCTCCTTCTCGAAAACTCGAAGGCGGAGAAACCTTTACACCTTTTTAGATCTCCTCAAAATGATATGAAATATTGTCTAGGAGGAGAGGAATAAAGCAGAGATCTGAGCACAAAAACGCTCACAAAAGAAGCACAAAAGAATGAAAGAATGGCGAAGAAGATGAGTTGTTCTCGTGCAGGCTTCTTTTATAATCTCTGCAACATCAGTCGACTGCTGGCAGGGCCAGTCGACTGATGCCTTCAATCGGCAACAAAATCTTGCATTAAATGCCATTAAATGCTTGCCAATTTTCTGCAACGTTCAAATCACAGTCGACTGTCCAAGACCAGTCGACTGGCGACAGTCGACTATCCATAATCCCAGTCGACTTCCCAGTCGACTCCTGTCTTCCTCTGGCTCGACTGATCTTTCTGTGTGCGTCTGATTTATGAGCAGTCGACTGCTGGCAGGGCCAGTCGACTGGTGAAGCTGAAAAATCACATTTCAGCTTCTCTTGACCTAGACCTCGGCCTTCAAACACCTCCCATAGCCTCATGCCTCCCTGCACTAGCCTGAGATGCTTCCATCAGCTTCGTCATGTCAAGTCCTTGCCAAGACCACCCTTGGACTTCTCCTTGCCAAGACTACCCACTTGGACTTTTGCTTGCCAAGACTACCCACTTGGACTTTTGCTTGCCAAGACTACCCACTTGGACTTTTGCTTGCCAAGACTTCCCACTTGGACTGCTTGCCAAGACTTCCCACTTGGACTTTTGCTTGCCAAGACTACCCACTTGGACTTTTCTTTGCCAAGACTACCCACTTGGACTTTTCTTTGCCAAGACTACCCACTTGGACTTTTCTTTTGCCAAGACTACGCTTGGACTTTCCTGCAAACTTGCATCACACATGTTAGATCAATAAGAATTGCCTAACTTTAAACATGGTTTAGCCAAACATTGAAACTCAATGCACTTGGGGCAACTATTGCACCAAGAACTTCGATCACTCGGTTCAGTAATAAAATTCTAACCAGATGCATCAGTTACCATCCTTTGATATGGATTAAATTGATCATAATAACTCTGATCCCCCATGACTCAGTATTGTATGTTTTATCCATAATCCTCATCAGATATAAATGGTTCACCATGACAAGTCCAATTATAGTAATTGGGAGTGAAACCAAATCTACAAAGATGTTTTTGAACTTTATCACACTATAAAAATTTACCATTGTGACACTTTTTGCATGGACATCTTATCTTATTTCCATCCATAAACTCAATATTACTTGAAGCAAACTTCAAAAATTATTCTAACCCAATAATAAATTTATCAGTTAAACCTTTACGTTCAAGTAAATTCTTTTTATACATCCAACTTCCTGCTTTCTGCACTTTTCCTGAACCTAAAAATTTTAACATATTAAAATATAATTAATTCTTACTTAATTGCAATAATTTTTATCTACTATAAATAAAAATTATTACAGATCTCCTCATCAATTACATAAACATAATTAATTTATACTAAATTAGAATAATAAACACTAACATTCAAATAATTTCAATTATAGTTAAATACTTTTCAATATTAAAAAATAACTATAATTATAAAAATACCTAAAGTCAGTGAACATAGATGAGTATCTCTCCAATTACTTTACATCCACACAAATTATAAACCTACATAAACAACATTACAAAATTAACACTTAAATTTAATATGCACAAACAAATACTTTTAGCAAGCTAAATTAGTATTAAAAAAAAAAGAAGTCTTAAAACTACAACAGTTGAATCAGTTCCAAGCTTGCGGCTAGTGACCACTGAATGCGGCAACCACCGATCGCGGCCAGCGCACCAAAAACCAACTGCGGCCAGTGGCCAACAGTGCCCATGGCCAGCGGTGACTGTGGACCGCTGTCCCAGGTCAATGGCTGTTAGCCAACTGCCAGCAACTACTAGGCCTCAGTCAACGGACAGTAGGAAGCAGGCAGCAGGCAATGGGCAGCAGGCAGCAGGCAGCCAGCGCAGCCAGGGATAGCGGCCCCTAGCCAGCGGTCGGCGGGCTGTGGATCCGACCACGCCTCCTGGCCACTAGTGGCCGGGCCCTTGGCCAGCGGTCGGTGGCCTGCGAACCATGTCTGCTGGCCGACAGCCTACGGGTTGCGACCGTTGGCCACGCACCCGTTGGCCACGCGCCCGTTGGCCCCGCGGTAGGCCAGTCACAACTGACAGGTCGCGACCAGCGGCCCATCACTAACAACCTTCAGATTCGGTGCAGACGCGAAGGGAGGAAGGGAGGAAGGCAGGAAGGGAGAAAACATACCTCTAGACGCGATGAAAGACTCATTCATTAGAGAGATCCGGCAGAAGTGGCGATGGCGGCGATTGGCAATGGTGGAATCGGGTTTGCTGCAGGAAAACGCGAGAAGGCAAAGAAGCTGTCGGTAGATCTAGGGTTTATGAGTTAAATTTGGTGATGAAATATTTTCGTCGCCAAATTCATCACCAAATTGACAATGAATTTTAAGTTTCGTCGCCAATTTGGCGACGAATCTGGGTTTCATTACCAAATTGGCGACAAATTTGATTTTCGTTACCAAACTTTGGCAATAAATTCGAGTTTCGTCGCCAAACTTTGGCGACGAATCTGGATTTTATCGCCAAATAAAATGCAATGAATTAATATTTCGTCGCAGTTTCGTGATGAAATAAAATCCGTTGCAAATTTTATGATGTTTATTTTTCATCGCTAAATTTGTGATGAAATTTTTCATTGCAAATTAGCGGCAAATTTTGTGACAAAAATATTTTTTGTAATGAAATTTGCAACGAATTTAATATATTGCAGAATTAGCAACAAAGTAATTTTTATCGCAAATGTTGTTGCTATTTGGTGACAAAAATATTTTTCATCGTAAAATGTGTTGTAATTTTATGACGAAAATTTTTCATCGCTAATTTTTGTCCCTAAAAAATTATTTTTTTGTAGT
>NC_133877.1:11155540-11177366 GCF_044706935.1 Curcuma longa | reverse complement strand
AGAGAGAAATCCATTGTCTTATTATTTTACAGAAACAATTAACTTTTGCAACTCCTAGGCCTAAGAAGAACTAAAAACAGTATCAGTGATCTAGCAACTAGGTGGGAAATATACTAGTGTAGTCACCACAAAATTAAGCTCAGTGGATAATCAACTTATTCAAAAAGTCAATATTGGAACCTCATAAATAAGTCCACCTGATCAAAGAAATTGATTTCCCTATGCAAAAATTAAAATAAAGATCTTGAAAACAATTTATAAGGTTAAATAAGAAGTAATGAAACCTAAAATCATTCCACAAAAATAGCCTAATTTAGGATCCATATAAATACTAAAAAAATCTTTATATGTGTAAAATAATTCTGCTCATGGTGAATAAACTCCACCATGGCTAGTCCTAACCTTGGATAAAAGAGGGTTGTGTTAGGTTGTCAGTCAACATTAAACAAAAGCAAATATTATGTATGGATCCATCAAATTATTGTGTTAATGCAAAGTTATTTCCTAAAAGGAATATGTTACAGTGTTCGAATGCAACATCTCTACAAGAATCACTATATATCAATGAGAATTTGACATAATATTAAATATACAAGAGTTTTCACATTCTAAATTAGATAAAAACAAACATATTATAGAAATACTGATTATTTTAGATTTGGAACATAGAACATTCTTGGTCATTGGCAAAGCAATGAAAGTAGTGAATATGATAATCAAAAGAATAATTAATGATTGATACTTTAAAGAGATAAAATGGGTATGGAAGGAGATAAAGATGATAGAGAACTCAATTTTTTAAGTTGGCGTACACAAAAAAGAGTAAAAGGAACAATGGAGTAGTTATTCCTATAGATAACTCGTTAAGGAATGAAGTAGCAATAGTTAGGAAGATAGAATTATAGCTCTCAAGATAATGGTAGTAAAAAAAAAATTATTAGAGCAATTAGTATATATGCACCTCAAGTAGGAACAGATGAAGACACCAAAAATATATTAGGGAAAATCTAGATAAAGTAGTACAAACAATTTCAACAAACGAAATGATTTTAATAAGAGGAGATCTAAATGGGCTTCTAATAGTAAAAAATGAGAAATATCATCACGTGCATGGGGGTCATGGTTTAGCATATATGCACCTTAAGTAGGAATAGATAAAGACACCAAAAATAAATTAGGAAAAATCTAGATAAGGTAATATAAACAATTTCAACAAACAAGATAATTTTAATAGGAAGAGATCTAAATGGACTTCTAGAAGTAAGAAATGAGAAATATGATAAGGTGTATGGGGGTTATGATTTTGGCCTAAGAAATGAAAAAGATAAAATTATATTAGATTTTGCGATAGCTTATGAACTTATAATAATTAATATTTTTTCAAGAAGAGAGAAGAACATCTAGTTACATTCAAAAGTAGAAATAATAAGTCGCAAATTGACTTTCTTATAATCAGGAAAAGAGATAAAAAAATTATAAAATTGCAAGGTTATCCTTGGAGAAAATTTAACAACTCAACATAAGTTAGTAATATTAAATACGTGTCTTAAGCATAGTAGCAATAGAAAAAAAATGTACATTGTTCCTAAAATTAAATGGTAGAAGTTAAAGGATGGAAAGCAAAGTATTTTTAAGGAGAGAGTCAAAGCACAAGTAATAGGAGAAATACATGGCGACTTAACTCGATATGGAATAAGATGGTATCAAATTTGAAAATCGTGACCAAAAGTATACTCAGTGAGTCAAAAGGACAAACACCACTAAATAAAAAAATTTAGAGGTGGAATGAGAAAGCTTGGGAGAGTGGCAAAAAAAATAAATAGACTTTAAGTTACTATACACTTGTAAGAACGAAGAAAATATTGGTATAATGGACTTCTAGTTTAGGATTTTTGATATTTGATCAATATGTTTGAACAAGTATGAGAGAGAGATTATTGGTACAATCTACCTCTAGTGATGATTAACTAAGAGTTCATAAGTGTAAAGTCCAAGCAAGTTAAAACTAACCAGATGTTTGATAGTTGGTGGACGTCCTAGTAGGTTGTAAGAGATCGCATGTTAAGCAAGATGGTAAATCCTAGAGTAATGGACTCTAGGTAGCTGTGAAAAAGCAAATCAAAGGGGACCATATACTTGCCAAGGTGAAAGTCCTAACAGGTTGTAAGAAACCCGATGTTAGGCAAGTGTGGAAATCCTAAAAGAATGAACTTTAGATAGGTATAAAGTCCAGACAAATCAAAGGAAATCGAATGCTTAACAAAGGAGAAGTCCTAAAGGAGTGAACTTAATCAAATATGTAAGTCCTAGAGAAGTGAACTCTAGAAGTGTGGAAGTCCTAATAGTGAGGTTGGACAAGTGGAACTCGTGGCAATAAGGTTGGGCAATAAGTAAACTCCTAGAGATGAAGAGTCTTTAGACAAGGAGAAATCATAGTAAGTCGATTGAGATACTAGACAAGAATAAAATTCTAGACCATGGATGAATTAAATTATTCATGAGATTTTGAACTAAAGATTCTATCGCTCAACGGGTTAGAGCATGTGTCTTGTATGCAAGAGGTCACAAGTTCAAATCTCAAATTTACAAAAAGTTATTTTTGTTTTGTTTTAACTTTCAATCGCCTGAAAAATATTCCAATCGACTAAAAAAGATGTCTAATTGACTGAAAGAATTAGGAGATCGAAAAAATATTGATCGACCGAATGACCCAATCTATGGAAGAACAAGTTTAAATTCATGCTGGATGACCCAGTCTGTGGAAGAATAGGTCTATATTCACGGCTAAGATCTTGATTTACACGAGGATCGGTTGATCGAAAAACTTTTATAAAAGGTTTTCAAAAAAAACTCAACATTCATTTTTACATCCAAAGCTCTCAAAGATTCTAGTGTTCGTGAGACCTAGGAAGTGTCAAGACAAGTACTGCTACACTCAGGGTTTTTATAAGCAATCAACTTTTTTATGACTAATTTCCTATATTGTTATATTTTTTATAACTTTTGTATTGTGTTATTGTTATAAAGGCAAGACTAGTAAGAGGTTTCTCCAGCTCCGAAGAATTTTTAAAAAAGAGAACGATAATGACTCACACTTGAGAAATAGGTCGTGAACCCTGGAGATTACAAAACCACATAAATCCTAGTATTCTCATTGTGGTTTTTTTTATTATTTGCATTGTACATTTTTGTTGCATACTAAATTGTAGACAAACACTATCGACGAAAAAGTGACAAAACAAACAACACACTATTAACCCTCCCCCCCTTCTAGCACACCCTCGATTCTACAATTGGTATAAGAGCAAGTCGCTTTAAAGAGGTTTCACCGTCATTCAAGCAACAAAGCTAGAGGAATCGGTTTGTAATTCAATTTTTTTATTTTCGAACTTTAGTATTTGTTTATCTTCTCTTCTTTTTATTGTGAAAGAATAGGAGGATCGAAGTAGAACTCAAACTCGACTACAACATTAACGAACCACCACTATTCAAAATGGAGAATTTTGATTATTGGAGGTCCAAAATGGAATATTTCATCAAGGTAAATTTTAAAGATTGGGACACTCTGATGCGAAGCTTTAAACCACCAAAAGACAAGGCAAAGTTTTAAGAAAAGTCAATAGACAGAGGATCAAAATCAAAGGCAAATGATAAGGTAATTAATCTATTAATTAATAATGTGTCTAATGATATCTTGTGCATAATAGGTATATTCAAAAATGCACATAATCTATGGACGAGGTTAATCGAGCTATATGAGAATCCAACGGCACCAGAAGAAAAGCACAAGGAGGATCCGGAAGAGGAAGTTGAGATCAACAAAGCATCAACCTCATCAAAAAAGAAGGGGATGAACCAGAATCTGCATCACCAAGGATTAAGGTAAAGACCTACCAAGGACTTTGCAAGTATAAGTTTGTCTACTAAAAATAAAGAAAATAATAAATTTTTAATGCAAAGAAAGAGAAGACTACAAGAACAAGTGTCCTACCTTGAAAACTCTTGCACAACCCTTGGTGAAGGAGGTACCATTGCTTGAGATTCAAAAGAAGAAGGAACACACAATGTGCTTTTAAGTGCAAGAAGATGATCATTACAAAAATCAATGTCCATGGAGGAAATCCAAGGATAAGCAAGGAAGCTCAAATCTAGGAGAGAATCTAAGGTAACCTCTAAAGTAACAAAATTCAATTTTTATGTAAATCCTCCTTATGACAATAATTATGATTGACTCTAATTAAATCTATGCTAGTAAATTCGATAATTTGATAGTTTATAATGCTTTGTATGATTCTCCTAGATTAAATTCAAACTACTCTAAAAAATTTAAATAATCGTAAATTAAATGATTTAAATTTTAAAGCTTAAATTTTAGAAAAATAAAAAATTAGGGAAAAAAGAAATGAAATTTAAAAAAGAAAAACAGAAATTAAATTTAAAAATAGAAAAACAGAATTAAATTAAAAACAAAAAATCAGAATTTAAATTGCAGAAAAACAAAAATCAGAATTTTAATTACAAAAAAATAAAAAATTAAATTTCAGAGGATCAGAAAAACAGAAATTAAATTTTAGAAAAATCAAAAATCAAATTTTAAACTCAAAAAATCATAATTTAAATTTCAAAAAATTAAATAATCAGAATGTAAACTCTAGAAAATTGAAAACTTTGAAAAAACAAAATAATATTTTAAAAAATTAAAATTGAAAGCTTATATAAGATTATTAGAAAATTTACAAGTTAATCTAAGGCCCAACCAAAGCTTAGGTCATAAGTCCAAAAATAATAAAGGCTTAGAAAATAAACCTAAGATAAATAACCTATCAAAGAGTTCCATTTGATTATGGAACAAAACCTAAGTGTAGGAATAATAATAAGGTAATGAGGGAGGATATCCCTAGAATTAACTTTAATAAAATGGGCATAACTAAAGTTTTCAAGTGACGTAAGAAAGTCATTAGGATAATATCTAGGGAGGTAATCCCTAGTGAATATTTAATAAACCCAAGGAGCTCAAATAGATATTGGATTCTCAAGGATTTAATTCTTTCACACTAAATATAATATGTCAATTGAATGGGTGGTTAACTCAATCATAAAATCATACCCTACAAATGAAATATTTAACCTATTGAAATTAACATATAAAAATATGTTGAAATTGCAATATTCAAGGGAATCACTGTCAAATTATGTATTTGACACATTACTAGAAACTACTGAATAGATTATATTCCTATTATATGCATGCTTATGTGTCATGAATTGATTGCTATACTTATCATGTCAGATTATACAAATTTGCTATTTATATATGTATGTCATGTCATACATGTCATATTTTATCTTTCACTATACAAATGTGTAAAACAATTTATTAGAACCTCAATTTATTAAGTCAATTTTAAATTATACAAACTTGACACATGCATTGCATACCATACTGATGCATTTAATTAACTCCATGAAATTAAGGATAAATGATATTATTTGACATTCTAAGTAGGATGATCAAAATTGAAAATGTCTATGTAGAAATGCATGATCACCTAGAATAGAAAGATTTTGACACATCTCACAAAAACCGTAACATTACCTTATAATGTGTACTAAGATACATACAAGTGAGATGTTAAGACACACAATTGAAATAATTTTTGAAAAAATATTTTTAAATTAATCAAATATTTTTTGAAAATTATTTTCGAAATAGTCATTGACATAATAATATCTAAATGATTGGTTATGAAATTTTAACTATTAAGTTTTTGTAAACTTTAAAAATTATATATTTTTTAAACTTAAATTATAACCAACACTTGAGCTTCTAACTATTTTAAATCATCCATAAATTCCTAAGCACCTAGGTACGCCTGATCTTATTTATGATTAAAAGTCTCTTAGGAAAATTTCAAAGTTCGAGGGAACTTAATATCATGAAAGGCAAAATATAATCTTTAACAAAAGACATCTTTAATTTCTCTAAAAAGGGGAGTATTTAAAATTTTTCTAAAATGAAGAAGTAAAAAAACAAAGCTTTACTTCCCCGGACCCCGCAAGGCGGGAGCCTCGTGCACCGGGCTGCCCTTTTTTTGAAGAAGTAAAAAAACAAAGCTTTAAAGTTTTCTAAAAAGGGAAAGCCTTCAAAAAATTTTTAAGAGGAGCTTCCAACGATTTAATTTAAAATCTCTTCAAAATTAAGTTTTAAAATTCTTTTATATATATATATATATATATATATATATATATATATATATATATTATATATATATATATATATATATATATATATATATATATATATATATATATATATATATATATATATATATATATATATATATATATATATATATATATATATATATATATATATATATATATATATATATATATATATATATATATATATATATATATATATATATATATATATATATATATATATATATATATATATATATATATATATATATATATATATATATATATATATATATATATATATATATATATATATATATATATATATATATATATATATATATATATATATATATATATATATATATATATATATATATATATATATATATATATATATATATATATATATATATATATATATATATATATATATATATATATATATATATATATATATATATATATATATATATATATATATATATATATATATATATATATATATATATATATATATATATATATATATATATATATATATATATATATATATATATATATATATATATATATATATATATATATATATATATATATATATATATATATATATATATATATATATATATATATATATATATATATATATATATATATATATATATATATATATATATATATATATATATATATATATATATATATATATATATATATATATATATATATATATATATATATATATATATATATATATATATATATATATATATATATATATATATATATATATATATATATATATATATATATATATATATATATATATATATATATATATATATATATATATATATATATATATATATATATATATATATATATATATATATATATATATATATATATATGTATATTATTCTTGCAAAATTATTTTCAAAATTTCTTGAAAACATTTTTGAAAAATAAAACCAGAATTCTTTTTGAAAATATTTTGAAAATTTTGCTTGAATTGTTTTACAAAGTAAAATCAACACTAAATATCTTTCAAGAAGAGAGAGCTAAAATTAGAATTTCCTAAAGGGTTTAGGAATTTAAGACATTGTTGGTGCAATGGCTAAAGAGGAGGTCCTTAGGTTAGGAGAGAGAATTTTTTGATGAATGATTTAAAGGTAAAAAATCTTCAAACTATTCTTAGAATTCCTTTTTGATGTATACCAAAGTGGGAGATGAAGGGGTTTAAGTTAGAAATTTTTATTTGTGTTTTGGCATAAGAACTGAAAAGTTCGGTTAATGAGTAAGCATAACTTAAATATATTGTCAAACATTAAAAAAGAATAGTGTTGATGCAATCGACTTCTAGTTTGAGATTTTAATATTCAATATGTTTGTGTAAATATGAAAGGAAAATTATTGATACAATCTACTTCTAGTCATGATTAACTAAGAGTAGGTAAATGTAAAGTCCAAGTAGGTCAAAGATGATTGAATATTTAGCAATTGATGGAAATCCTAATAGGCCTCAGGAGACCGGATGTTAGGCAAGGTGGAAAATCAAAAAATGAACTCTGGATAAGTATGAAGTCCAAATAGATCTAAAGAGATCGGATGCTCGGCAAAGTGCCCTAGCAAGTTGTAGGAAAAATCCTAAAAGAGTGAACTCGAGATAGGTGTAATGTTCAAACAGATCAAAGGGGACCAAATACTTAGCAAAGGGGAAGTCATAAAGAGTGAACTTTAGGTTAATGTGGAAATCCTAAAGAAGTGAACTCTAGGCAAGTGAAAATCCTAATAGTGCAATTGGACAAGTGGAAATCTTGGTAATAAGATTGGGCAATAGGAACAGTCCTAGAGATGAGAAGTCTTTAGACAAGAAGAAATCCTAGTCGATTGATTGAGATACTAGGTAAGGTTTAAATTCCAATGGATCAAAGTTGACTCATGGATAAATTAGTTAAATAAATTCTTCATGAGGTTTTGAACTAAAATTTTATAGCTCAAAAGGATAGAGCATTGTCTTGTATGGGAGGTCACAAATTCAAATCCCACGTTTGTAGAAAGTTATTTTTGTTATATTTTCAATTTCCAATCGCTTGAAAAATGTTCCAATCGATCAAAAGGATCAAGCGACCAGAAAAGTTTTCGGTTGACCAAAAAACTCTAGAATCACAAGAATAAGAACAAAAAAAGTTATTCAGGTGATTGAAAAAGGTGTCCGATCGACCGAAATGATCAGGCGATCCAAAAAACATGATCGATCAACCAAATGGCCTAGTCAGCAAAAGAACAGGTCTAGATTGACGACTGAGTTCCTAATTTACTAGAGGATCAATCAACCAAAAAGTTTTTCAATTGACTGAAAAACTTCTATAAATGATTTTCGAGCAGATTTCAAAAAAAAGAACTCAACATTCATTTCTACGTCTAAAGCTCCAACGGTTCTGTAGTTCATGAGATCTAGGAAGTGTCAAGATGAGTGTTGTGATCAACTTTTGTAAAGATTAATCTCTTGTATTATTATATTTTTTCTATACCATTTGTATTGTGCTATTATTGTAAAGATAGAGCTTATAAGAGGTTTCTCCACCTCCGGAGGATTTTCGAAAATGAGAAAAATAGTGACTCACACTCAAGACATAGGTAGTGGAGTACGAACCCTGAAGTTATCAAACCACAAATCCTAGTATTCTCATTGTGGTTTCTTTTTATTATTTGCATTATATATTTCCGTTGGATACTAAATTGTAAACAAAAACAATCGACGAAAAAGTGACAAAACAAACCATGCACTATTCACCCCCTCCAGTGCACTCTCGATGCTACATAAAACTTTTAAAAAATATGCAATAGATAAGAAAGTAATGAGTGAAGTCAAGAATGAAGCTTTCGAGCTTGTATTGATAGCTACATATAAAAAAAAAAAGAAACATCTATAGAATAGTTAAAGTGAGAAAGAGGAAAATAAAGGATCTTACTCAAATAAGATGCATTAGAGATGAATCTGATAAGGTACTAGTGAAAGATGAAGAAATAAAGAAGCAATGAAAGAGGTATTTTCAATAATTTTTTAATGATGGTTTAGATGGCCAACTAAGCTTAGAAATTTAATTAGGTCAGAAGAGTATAGAAATTTAAATTTTTATCGAATAATTCAAATTTTAAAAGTAGAATAAACATTAAATGGGATGCAAAATAGGATATCAATTGGACCAAATGATATTCCAATAGAGGTATAGAAGTATTTAAGGAAGTAAGGTATTCAAAGACTTACTAAGTTATTCAACTTGATATTAAAAACAAAGAAAATATCTTATTAGTGGGAGGATAAATACTCTAGTCTCACTGTATAAAAATAAAAAAGACACAAAATTATGTGAATTATAGGGGCATTAAACTAGTAAATCGTACCATGATACTCTAGGAAAGAGTGAAAAAAAAGATTAAGAAGACCAAGCTAACCAAGAATCAATTTGGATTCATGCCTAAAACGTCGAAGATAAAATGTATATCTTCTTAGACGACTAATTAAAAAGTATTGGGAAGAAAAATAAGACTTACACATGGTATTCATTAACTTACAAAAGCTTATGATAGTATCCCGAGGAAAATTGTGAAAAAATCTAGAAAAAAAAATTGGTAGTGTAACCTATATTGAAACAATAAAAAATATGAGGATACAATGACTTAAGTCCTTGTTGATAAAAAAAAAGGCAAATCTCTATGGTTAGAAAAAGCAAAGCTGAATAAAATCATCTTAACTCCTTTTTTTGCTTTTTTCGCTAGATATCCAGGCTTATGCCCAATTATTCCTAGGGTGGACGGCTCGACCCAGCAGACTAGCCCACTTGGTAAATCCGTGAAATGAAGATGGATCCTGAGCAGCTCAACATCATGAGCGGTTCGAGCACCGCGGGCATACAATAGTGCCCTGCGTGAGAATCGAACCCTCATTGCATGAGTTTATTCCACCCTTCCACTAGCCATCTCACCATGCCCCGGGAGGCATCTTAACTCCTTACTTATATTGGAAGAGGTGCGCCCCAATGGTTAGATAAGATGGTTTTAAATGTTTATGTATCCGACAGAAAAAATTCTTATTTATCAGGAACACAAAAATTGTATGTAAAAAGGTTAAATATTGATCACAAATAGCAAAAAATAAGTTTAAAATACATAGTTACCCTAACTAGAAATTTGAATCTGAGTTGTGCTTAGGAGGCAAGTCCTTGTGATCGAACCGAGTTACCTCTACAACTTTAATTTGTCGTCACCCACAAATTTGTTTTTATGGTAAAGATTGATTTCAAGTAAGGGTGGTATAATTAGCCTTGAAGGAGGTAGGGCTAGTAGCCAAAACACTAAAGTTTTTAGCATATTTGAGTAACCTTGACGTGAAGTGGCCAATGTCCTTGTAAAAGCTTCAACTACTTGGTCAAGCTCATGAATATGCTTATTCTAAGTTAGCTAAAATCTTGACAATGGGCTTACATTAGGTTTACCACCACTTTGTTGTGCATCTCACTGTCCATATTGAGTGAAGCATCAAGGTTAGCAGCATTCATCTCTCAAATCCCATATGTTTGAAGAGATTGTTGGGCTAGGTGAGTTAATTGCACTCCAAAATTAACTAGTTGCATTTTTCAACTTGCTTTGAGCTCACGTTGGATTCACAATTGCTCCACCTAAGTAATGTGAATCCAAATTGCATGATGAGAAATTCAAAATGACCATGATGGCTCCAAGGCATTCTCCATGTCCTTAGCGTGCATAAACGTATGATTATATCTTAAACATGGGCAAAGTTTTCCGAAGAATGCAACTCATGTAATTCATCACAGATAAGCAAACTTGTACTTGGTGATGTCAGCATTTAAGGCACAGCAGTCAACAAATCTCAAAGAATTATCTTTCTTTGTAACAAGCAACATAGAAAAAGGGACAAGTGCTTCATCTAATAAGAGATTAAGGCTCAGTATTTAATCTCACTGCATGCCTACAAAGGAATCGCCCTCCCTATTTCCACTCAACAATTTTTGTGTTTAAATCCCATAAGAGATGAAAGAATTATGTCAATAGCAACAAAGGGTTCAAAGGGTCATGAAAAGAAATACTTAGTGGAAAATTCATGATGGCTTAATTTCCTATAAAACCAAGGTAATTCTTAGCAATTGATTCTCCACTTCACCAAAACAATATTTCCACTTTCCATTATTTCATGCATGAGAAGGTTATCAAGAGACATTATATCATCTACAAGCAAATTTTTCTAGGTAGAAGCGCAAGTATGTATGCCAATTTGAGCAACATTGTAGATCTTTTCAGTAAAACAAATCTGAAGTATTTCATCCTGCAATTACTCTAATCTATTTGAATTGCACCTCTATATAAGCAGATAATCATATGGATTTCGTTGATGGATGTCCTACTACTCAAGGAAAGTCCATTTTTGATCAGCAATATTTTGATGATTCAATGTAGCCGCATGGGGCCGTCATTCGCTGCAGGTGGCCATGCAAGGCCATCGCTCGCTGCAGGAGGTCGTCACCCATGACAAGGATCGCATGGGACCGTCACCTGCTTCAGGCGGTCGTTGCCTATGGCAAGCGATCGTCGCCAGTGGCAAGCGATCGCGCGAGGCCATCACCGACAAGCGGCCGGGGCTTTAAAAATCAAAAAAAAAACCATTGAACCGCCGATTCAACGATTATTTTCAGGTCGATTCCGATTCAAGCTCGTGTAACTAGGTCAACGAGTAACCGGCCCGTTGACACAGTTAGGGGTCCGGTTTGAACCCAATTACAAGTCCAAGTCGGGTCTACTTGGGGATATCACTCAATAAGAAAGAATTTGTAAACTTCTTATAGATGAATTCACCATTGAAAATCGAGACTAGAAGCACAGTATTCTTGATGTTTAATCTCACTACATGCCTACAAAGGAATCGCCCTCCCTATTTCCACTCAACAATTGTTAAAACTGTCTTAATGGAAAATTCAAAAAAGAATTCACATGTACAGGGTTTATATAACCAGCATAACCCTAATACCATAACAAGAAAAGACCTATCTACCCCTGCTTCTCACAACACTCCCCCTCAAGTTGAACATATATATCAAACATGTTTAACTTGCTAAGAACAGAATTAAACATGGCTTGGGGTATAGCCTTCGTAAACATATCAGCAAGTTGGTCCTCAGATTTGACATAAGGCAAACATAATTCTCCGGAATCAAGTCTCTCCCGAATAAAGTGGCGATCAATCTCGATATGTTTAGTCCGATCATGTTGTACTGGATTATTTGCAATATTGATTGCAGCTTTGTTGTCACAATATAGCTTAAGGGGTAATTCTGCTTTTAATCCCATGTCTTCCAACAAAAAACACAACCATAATATTTCTGCAAGACCTTGTGCCATGGCTCGATATTCTGCTTCAGCACTGGATCGTGCACAAACATTTTGTTTCTTACTTCTCCAAGTTACCAGGTTTCCTCCCAAAAAAGTGCAATAGCCAGAAGTGGACCTTCTATCATCTCGAGAACCTGCCCAATCTGCATCAGAATAACATTCCACTTTCAGATTACCACCCCCTTTGAACAACAAGCCTTTTCCCGGACATGACTTCAAGTACCTTAAAATCCTATCAACAGCCTTCATATGGACAGTTTTAGGAGCATGCATGTACTGGCTCACCACACTAACAGCATAAGTGATGTCAGGCCTAGTCATAGACAAATATAGTAATTTTCCAACCAACCTTTGATACGTTCCCTTTTCCAGACTTGCAAGATCTTCTCCATTAGAACTAGTAAGATCATGATTTACTTCTATAGGAGTAGATGCTGGTCGACAACCCAACTTCCCTGTCTCCTTGAGTAAATCCAACACATACTTTCTCTGACACATATAAATTCCTTTTTGAGATCTAGCAACTTCAATACCAAGGAAGTACCTCAATAGTCCAAGATCTTTAATTTCAAATTCTGATGTTAACTTGGACTTAAGAACCTGGATTTCAGCTTCGTCATCACCTGTAACTATCATATCATCAACATAAACCAAAAGAATAGTAGTTCTACCCTCTTTCTTTTTAACAAAAAGTGTATGATCAGCATTTCCTTGTTTAAAACCAAACATTACCATGGCTTTGCAAAACCTATCAAACCATGCTCTAGGAGATTGTTTAAGCCCATACAAAGCTTTTCTTAGCCTGCAAACTTTTCCTTTTGTTTCGATTCCAGGAGGTGGCAACATGTAGACTTCTTCAAGAAGGTCACCATTCAAAAAGGCATTTTTAACATCTAGCTGAAATAGAGGCCAATCATATTGAGCAGCAAGAGAAAAAAATTACTCTGACCGAATTCAGTTTTGCAACTGGAGCGAAAGTCTCCAAGTAATCCACCCCATACGTTTGGTTGAATCCCTTGGCAACAAGTCTGGCTTTATATCTGATCACTTCACCCTCTGAATTATACTTGATAGTATAGACCCATTTAGAACCAACCAAGTTCTTCCCCTTTGGAGGATCAACTAATTCCCAAGTACCATTCCTGTTGTTACCAAAATAACTTAAGAAATCTTATTCCAATTGCAACATATAAGGCCCTATTTATAGTTAGAGTATAGGGCCTATTCTAGAAAATATCTATAAAAAAATAACAGATTTTTAACAGATAATTAACAGATAATTAACAGATATTTATAACCAACACTCCCCCTCAAGTTGGAGCATAAATGTTAATCATGCCCAACTTGTTACAAAGATAATCAACTCGAATCCCATTTAAAGCTTTTGTGAAGATGTCCCCCAATTGTTCTCCAGTTTTTACATATCCTGTAGTGATCAAACCTTGTTGAATTTTCTCACGAACAAAAGTGACAAAATACCTAAAACCAGGTTTAGATATAATAGGACAAGGACCCCAAATATCAGAATGAACTAACTCAAAAGGACTAATAGCACGCTTATTTATCCTTGGACTTGAACTAAGACGGTGATGCTTTGCAAACTGATATGACTCACAATTTAATGAAGATATGCTACTATATTGTGGACAGAGTTTCTTGAGTGATAGAAGAGATGGATGTCCTAACCTACAATGAGCCTCAAAAGGAGAATTTTCACCTGAACAAACGAGAGATCTTGGGGAAGGTGAATCAAGAATATAGAGACCTCCATTTTCATGTCCTTTACCAATAATCTTCTTTGTCAAAAGATCCTGAACTAAACAATGATCGGGAAAAAATGTAATGCAACAGTTAAGATTGCGAGTTAATTGACTAACAGAGAGCAAATTAAAGGATAAATTAGGTAAATGTAGGACAGAGGATAAGGAAAGCAAAGGAGTGGGATTGATAGTGCCAGACCCACGAACGCAAGATGAAGACCCATCAGCTAAGGTAACAATCGGAGTGTTGGATTTGTGTGTGAAAGTAGAAAAGATATTAGAATTACCTGTCATATGATCCGTGGCACCAGAATCAATGACCCATTTAAAGGATGAGGAAAGAAGACATGTATTGTGGTTACCTGAATCAGCAATAGCAATGATAGAGGAAGATGAAGACTTAAGTGATTCTTGATATTGAGAGAACTTGACAAATTCTTCTGCAGAGACAAGCACCATATCCATCACGATAGAATGAAGTCCAAAGATATGTAACTCTCAAACACCGAACTTGGTGCTGTGCAGGGAGAGCGGCAGCGTTGAGCAGGGAGGGCGGCAGGGCGACGACTGCTGGTCCTCTTCACGCGACGGGCGGTGAAGACGCGACGGAGGATTGCTGGTCTTCACGCAGCATGACGATGGCAGGGCGGCGGCAAGCAAAGGAAGAAGGCGACGGAGAAGACGTCGCAGCGATTATGGTGCCCACAGTTTGACGAGAGGAGCCGTCGTTTGATGCTTTCCGCCGGTGATAGGCGAGCGCAGCGAACGGCGAGAAAAGTCGAAGCGAAAGCGACTCGGAGCGGCGCTTGAAGCCGGGAAGAAGTCGCGAAAAAGAGGAAATCGCGAGTTAGGGAGAAAAAAGTCGGCGCGAAGGCGCAAAAGAAAAAAAACCTAATTTTCTAAGCCTCTGATACCATGTTACCAAAATAACTTAAGAAATCTTATTCCAATTGCAACATATAAGGCCCTATTTATAGTTAGAGTATAAGGCCTATTCTAGAAAATATCTATAAAAAAATAACAGATTTTTAACAGATAATTAACAGATATTTATAACCAACACCTGTTAAGAGCCTCTACCTCTTCATTCATTGCCTCCAGCCACCTAGCATCCTTTACAGCTTCATAATAAGAAGAAGGTATAGCATGACTTGATAATTGTGAAACAAAAGCATGATATGAAGAGACAAACGAGAATAAGAAACGTGATTGGAGATAGGATGTTGAGTACATGACCTGATCCCCTTCCTAACAGCAACAGGAAGGTTCAGCTCATTCATATTTAATGACTGCTCTAAGGAATCAAGAGCCAGAGCATCTGATTCGACTAGCCGGTCAGTAGGAGGTCCTTGCTTGTGTCTTCGTCGCTTGTAAGTGATAATTTCCTGTGAAGATGCCGAGCCCAGTAATGTATTTTCCATGGCATCCACTGGAATAGGATGGCACTTACTTCAGGAGGAGATGAGACTACTTCAGGTACACAAGGAGGGATATGGTCATTTTGCCTTTTTGAAAAATATTATCTTAATAGATAAACATAATAATCATCATCATCTTTGGGGATCCCTGGCTTGTACCCATTCATTTCTTTTGCGCGCATACATACCAAGTAGTACGAGGTAGCTAATCCCGACTACACGGTTACTAGGTCTTCTCAGATGTCCTTCGACCTAGGGGCGTTTGGCTGCCTTAGGGTGCCCTTCCCTTTTTGGATTCCTTTTCAGGTTCCGGTACAAGCCATTCATTCAAAGTAAAATACTTTTTATACTTTCCTTTTCCATCATAGCATGAATGTTCCATAACATCTTTCTTTCATTCATACTGAACATTCATGTCATACACATTCATTATATTCATCATAAGGTATAACATAACATCTTATGTTTAACCACATTTAAACCTTAATTTAGGATTGGTTGCACTTTCTCCATAAGATTTAGCTTTATTAACCTTAAACCGACCGAATTAGGAGATTTACATCCCTATCATCGATCGGAAGATCAATTGATAGGCTTAAATCGATCCAAGGGTCGATTCTGTCGAAGTCTTTATCACAGTGGCCTCTGTAATCGATCAAACGATCGATTACAGAAGCCTAATCGATCAGAAGATCGATTTCCTCATTTCGGTGTCCACAGTAGGCTTGGTAATCGATCAACCGATCGATTACAGCCTCGTAATCGATCAGTTGATCGATTACTGCCTCTTAATCGATCGGGTGATCGATTAAGAGTCGCGGATTTCGTTCCTCATTAAAGCGTGTAATCGATCAGACGATCGATTACACTCTCTGGTAATCGACCAACAGGTCGATTACCAGTGTTTCTGTTCTCGGTTAAGTTCTGATCAACCATTTGTTTTCTCTAACCCTAGAACATGGTTATTTCTAACAACAAGTTATCATGAATACAGATCATTGGTAACTAGTATTTACACTCTAAACATGCTTTAAACCTTTTAACGAAGAATTTATAAACAAAGCATAATTTATCTACAGCAGTAAAATTTTTTAAACGAAGAACAGCATGATTTATCTACAGCAGTAAACTTTTAAACGAAGAACATATTAACATGACATGATTTCTAGGAAAATTATCATCGTAACCATAAACATAGCATGAATTATCTACAGAAAACTATCATCGTAACCATAAACATAGTATGATTTACCTATAGAAAAACTATCATCGTAACCATTATACTGCAGGCGAGGGGATACTTACAGTTCTCGCGATTCCTAACTGTTAACGAGCCTCCTAGATCTCCTGGGTCTCTCGGCCAGAAGCAACAGAGAAGAGAAGCGAAAAGGGGAAAAGGTTCGAGGGGAAGAGTTTATAAAGGGAAAGGGTTGGAAGTTACGAATCGAGGCTAACTCCCCATCATCCCACGATGCACCCCACTAATTCCTCTCCGTTTGGTTTAATACCACACCCTTAGGTTTAACAAGCATTTCCCTTATGCTTTTAACAAGAATCAACTACTATCTCCCATGGTTACTTAAGGCTTGCTACATATTGGGGGTCCAAGGGTCAATCCCTGGCACCTCCACATTTCTTTTCTTTTTCTTTTCTTTCTTTTGCAAAGCCTCCATGGACTCAACCTAACATCTTAGGTTATTCTTAAAACATTCCTTTTTGCCTAAATATTCATTCTTTTTATCATAATCAATCTATCATTTATGCATAATATATCCAGAAATTATTCGAAGGAAATTTTGGGTATTACATAGTGTTATTGAGATATTATACATGTTGTATTAAAGACCTAACTTAAACGATTTTTATCAAACATAAAAAAGGGGGAGATTGTTGGTGCAATTTTGCCCCAAGTGATTTAGATTTTAATGTTTGGCTAAATCAGTTTAAGTGAGACAATATTTGTGATCTGACATGTGTGACTTGAGTTCACAAGAAAGTCCAGGAATGAAGTCTTGGCATTAGGTGAAGTTCCGGAGGCATGGCCTCTTGGCAAAGGATGAAGTCCCGGAGGCGCGGCCTCTTGGCAAAGGATGAAGTCCCGGAGGCGATGCCTCTTGGAAAGGGAAGACTTAACACGACGAAGTCGAGGGAAACGTCTCAAGCTAGTGCAAGGAAGTGCACGAGGCTTGTGGAAAGCGTTTGAAGACTTGCGTTAAGGCTAAGGGGTGAAGAATAAGCTGAAAGGGAAGTTTTCAGCTTGAGCAGTCGACTGACCCTGCCAGCAGTCGACTGGTGATTGATCAGAAGCACACACAAGAGAAACTCAGAAGCATCAGTCGACTGGCACTGTAGCTGCAGTCGATTGGGTCCAAATAGAAAGTTTAGTCGAGTGGTGCAGTCGACTGCTATCAGTCGACTGACGTTGAGCAGTCGACTGATAGACTACCGTTGGGTGACAACTGGCCAATTAAATGTGAATTAAAGAGTCGTTTGAAGCCCATCAGTCGACTGGCCTTAGGAGTAGTCGACTGATGTACGGAATTTTATTAAAAGAGCGGTCAACGTCGAAGACATTTGATGTGCGTAGGATGTATACATGTATTTATGCTTTATTTGCACATCTTTCTGATATTATTGCTTAATTCCTGTGTACATTGCATCCCATATTCATGCATTTAGGCATATATCCTGCATTTCCTAGTTCGGAGATCTGCTCGTGCTTTTACATGTTTCAGGGTGGAAATTGGAGCGAAAATGGGCAAAACGGAGCATCATTGAAGACAAGGCAAGACAGGGCCGTGCCTCATAGGCACGGCCGTGTCTCAAGGACCTCCTGGCCGTGTTTCAATGGGCACGGGCGTGTGCCCAAACAGAAGATCATCAAGTCCAGGCCGTGCCTCACAGGCACGGCCGTGCCAAAATCCCCTCAGCAGCAGCCAGAGGCCGTGTCTCAAAAGCACACCCGTGCTTCAAAACAGAATCAAGCCAGGTCATGGCCGTGCCTCCAAAGCACGGCCGTGTCCTCACCATGGAGTCAGCCTCTGCTGAAGGCCGTGCCTTCCAGGCACGGCCGTGTGCCAGAACAGAAGAGTCCAAGCAGCAGGCCGTGCCTCAGAAGCACGGCCGTGTCCAGCAATTCAGCTTCAGTCAGTGTGTGGCCGTGCCTCTCAGGCACGGCCGTGCCATCAAACAGAAGGAGGACAAGTCTGGACCGTGCCTAATAGGCACGGCCGTGCCCCAGAACCGAGACTTCACAGCTTCTGGCCGTGCCCCCAAGGCACGGCCGTGCCTTCTCCTTTGCCAGAAGCCAACACAAGGCCGTGCCTCCCAGGCACGGCCGTGTGCACGGGGGCGTGCTGCTTCCGAACCCTGCACTATAAATAGGTCTCTAATGAGACCTAGGAAAGGGGGGAGACTTTGGAGAGCCACCGGAGTTGTTCTAGAGCCGCCGACGCCTATTTCGGAGAGAGATTCGACGATCCATCACCGATCCGACTGCTCCAGACCACCTTCATCCCATCTACGCAGAGATTTCACTCCGAGGAAGAAGATAAGTCTAGTTTCCTGCATTTCTTTGTATACCTTTGGGAACGAGATGTATTCTTTCTTTCTTTTGGATTGTATTCTCCACGCTATGGAGTAGATTTCCCTAGATTCTAGGATGTAGGATAAATCAGATGTAATGGATGATTGTATTTGGATTTGATTAATCTACCGTTTTCTATGAAATACTGTGCATTGCTTTGTGGATTTATGCTTGTACTTGATGATAAATTATGTTGTGTGAATCCATGAGGGTAGGGATTTACTATGAATTGGGGAATCATTAGGCCGTATACCGGGGCGCTCTGTAAAAGGGGCAGACCTTGAACCGGGCGAGATTCCGAGGGGTTTCCTAATACATAGTTGAATTCCTATGAGGGATAGTTAGCGGTCATTCGTTATTGGGGAGAGATCTGTAAAAGGATATCCAGTGACAGGGGATATGGTTCTTTTAGTATTTCCGGGGCGCCTGAGTGACACGGGCAGACCTTGAACCGGGCTTCTAGAACCGTTTCAAACCAATAACGAGTGACGTAAGAACACCAATGATTTAATTCGAGGATACCTGACGAGGTTGAATTGGATAATTTGGTTGACATTCCTACAATTGAACAGTTATTGAGGAAAGGTAGAGGATCCAAGTCGATTAATCCATTCTCTGAGGAGTCCGAAATCCTAGGATCGCTTCACCCATCAGTGTCACAGTCGATCCCTTTCTCTGACTTTTAGGATTAAAGCACTTTAGAACACTCCCATCTCCCCCACACAACTCATGATCAACATTCTCTCCACCTTTTTGTGCTAGATTTAGTAAGTAGTTCCACGGTCCCTGTGGATTCGATCTTTTTATTACTTGGCGACATTCCGTGCACTTGCGGAAGCCTATCAAAAAAATTTTAATTTCCAATTATGTCTTGTACCTATTGTATCATACATGCATATGTTGCAAGTGTTGTAATAATTATATTTAATTATTGTATTTTCTTTCGCTGTGCACGTTTACGAAACATATAAGCACGCGCAATGCACCAGGTCGATCCCAACAGTAGTAAGTACAAGTGACTCTGTGGGTAGATAGAAAGATTGTGCATGAACTACATAGTTGAAGGGAATCGAGGAACTGTCTAAGGTTATTACTTACTAATATAAATACAAGCACCAACATAACAATATACGAACCTGATTAAACAAATAAAGAGTATATGCAAAGAATACATCTTGTTTCCAAAGATATACAAAGAAATGTAGGAAACTGGACTTATCTTCTTCCTCGGAGTGAAATCTCTGCGTAAATGAATTGAGGATGGTCTGGAGCAGTCGGATCGGTGATGGATCGTCGAATCTTCCTCCGAAATAGGCGTCGGCGGCTCTAGAACAACTCCGGTGGCTCTCCAAAGGCTCTCCCTTTTCCTAGGTCTCCCTAGAGGCCTATTTATAGTGCAGGGATCGGAAGCAGCACGCCCCCGTGCACACGGCCGTGCTTGGGAGGCACGGCCTTGTGTGGGCGTTTGGCACAGGAAGAGGCACGGCCGTGCTTTGGGGCACGGCCTGAAGCAGTGAATCCTCTGTTCTGGGGCACGGCCGTGCCTCTGGGGCACGGTCCAGACTTGTCTCCTTCTGTTTGAAGGCACGGCCGTGCCTGTGAGGCACGGCCTAAACCTGTCTTCCTTCATTTGCTGGACACGGCCGTGTGTTTGAGACACGGCCTGCTGCTGAGACTCTTCTGTTCTGGCACACGGCCGTGCCTGGAAGGCACGGCCAACAGCAGTGGCTTCCTTCCTGATGAAGACACGGCCGTGCTTTTAAGGCACGACCATGACTTGGCTGGTCTCTGTTTTGAAGCACGGGTGTGTTTTTGAGACACGGCCTCTGGCTGCTGCTGTGGGGGATTTTGGCACGGCCCGTGCCTGTGAGGCACGGCCTTGGCTTGTTGATCTTCTGTTTGGGCACACGCCCGTGCCCATTGAAACACGGCCAGAAGTTGAATAGACACGGCCGTGCCTATGAGGCACGGCCCTGTCTTGCCTTATCTTCAATGATGCTCCGTTTTGCCCGTTTTCGCTCCATTTTCCACCCTGAAACATGTAAAAGCACAAGCAGATCTCCGAACTAGGAAATGCAAGATATGTGCCTAAATGCATGAATAAGGGATGCAATGTACACAAGAATTTAGCAATAAACTCAGAAAGATGTGCAAATAAAGCATAAATACAGGTATACATCCTACGCACATCAAGTCGACTGGTGTTATGGTGAGTCGACTATTGCCAGTCGACTGGTCTTGGAACAGTCGACTGTGATTTGAACGTTGCAGAGAAATGGCAAGCATTTAATGCGCTTTAATACGAGATTTTGTTGTCGATTGAAGGCATCAGTCGACTGACCCTGCCAGCAGTCGATTGATGTTGCAGAGATTATAAAAGAAGCCTGCACGAGAACAACTCATCTTTTTCGCTATTCTTTCATTACTTTTTGCTTCTTCTGAGAACG
>NC_133877.1:11154039-11155440 GCF_044706935.1 Curcuma longa | reverse complement strand
CCGAAAAAATTTTTATTCTGCAAGAATTCATCGAAAAACGAGTTTCCTAGTATTTCCCAACAATAAGATGTTCTTCAATATTGAATCTAAATAGATTGCAATCTAAATAGCAACATTAGCACAATAAAAATACTATATATTCTACCAAAAACCTAACACCAACCATAACATTTCTAAGCATATGAGGTAGAAACTACCTTTGATAAGCATCATGAAAATTAACCTAGGAAAATTTTTCTAACATGAAAATTAATCTATACAGGGAAAATTAACATATACAGGGAGAATTAACCTTGACAAAGAACAGGCCAGCACCGGCAAGGGGAGGCCAGCGCCGGCAAAGGGCGGCCAGCGCCGATAAACGGCGGCCGGCCAGGGGCGGTCAGCGCCGGGGGCTGGCCAGCGCCGGTTAGGGGCAGCCAGCGCCGGCCATGGGCGGCTAGCGACGCCCGACGGCGGCCAGGGACAGGCAGCACCATCCGACGCGGCCCGACGTCCGGCGATGTCTCTCCAGCAGCGCCGGCGGCGAAAAACATAGAAAAACAAGAAGAAAAAGGAAGGAGGAAGCTTACGGAGGAATCCGACGGCAAGGGAGAGAGATCGGACGGCCAGGGAGAGATCCGGCGGTCTCGCGGCGAGGGAGAGAGATCCGGCGAGAGATCGGCGAGAGAGAGATCCGACGGCGATGAGAGGGAGATCCGGTGGTGAGGGGGAGAGATCCGGCGAGAGATCGGCGAGAGAGAGAGATCCGGCGGCGAGAGAGAGATATCCGACGAGAGATCGACGATAGAGAGCTGTTCGCATGCGAGAGATCGGCGAGCTAAAAGTTCACGTGCGAGAAGAAAAGAAAAGGCCAGAGCTAGGGTTTTACTTAAGTTTTTGCGACGAATCTCTTTCGTTTTCGTCGCCAATTTGGCGACGAACAGGATATTCGTCGCCAATTTGGTGACGAACAGGATATTCATTGCCAAATCTTTGGCGATGAAAATCTTTTTCGTCGCCAATTTGGCGATGAATATCCTGTTTGTCGCCAAAATTCGACGATATTTGTCTGTGGTGGTGTCTGTTTGCAACGAATCGTCGCCAATTTGGCGACTACCCTATTCGTCGCCAATTTTGGTGATGAATACCCGATTCATCGTCAATTGGCGATCGAATACCATATTCGTCGCCAAAATTGGGCGATATGGCATCTTTTTTGCAACAAAAAAATTGTTCGTCGCCAATTTACGATGAATAATTTATTCGTTGCAAATTGGCGACGAATTTAGCAACGAATTATTTTTTATTCTGCGACGAATATATTGAGTTGCTAAATTGGCAACTAAAATTTTTTTCATTGTAAATTTTGTTGTAGATTAGCGATGAAATTTGGATTCGTCCCAAAATTCGTTGCTGATT